>NC_074671.1:11605906-11810906 GCF_029448725.1 Salvelinus fontinalis | reverse complement strand
GTAGCCTTGATCAGGACAGCATTCCCGGTTAAAGCATCTAGGAGAGAGAACAAACACTGGAGAAAGAGAAAGTGACATACGACCATGTAACTTATTTCCACTTCAGTAAGTTTATGAAACAGAGAATAGTTGGCATGCACACAAGACCACGGCAGAGGTATCGGGACCACACGCCCGTTTAAACTTCTGAAATATTCAGAGGATGAGGAGAGACAGGGAAACACCCAATCCTACTAATCCCAATAAAACAGATTGTTTACGAAAGGTGTGTGTGTGTCTTCCACTTACCAACATTCTCTTCAGAGAGCCGTAGGATCTCCTGGAACTGTGGTTTTACCTGAACGAGAGAGAGGACACCCCGCTATAGTCAGCACCTATGAAATGAATCGAAAAGTGCAGATTGTGTCCAGCACGAGGCCAACAGCAGACCAGTGCACATTCTTACCTTAGTGTTAGTGAAGATCTTGCCAAACGTGCGGCAGAGTCTCCAGAAGAAACGTGAGAACTCATGGACACACGTAGTGGAGGTTACAGTAATACGACCTACTATCTCTATCAGCTGGGGAAGACTGGAGAGAGGAGAGGGTCAGGATTATGTGTGCGTGCGAGCATACATGTGTGTATCTGTGTGTGTGTGTGTGTGTGTGTGTGTGTCTGTTTGTATATACACTACATGACCAAAAGTATGTGGACACCTGCTCGTCAAACATCTTATTCTGAAATCATGTGCATTAATATGGAGTTGGTCCCCCCTTTGCAGCCCCCCTAACAGCCTCCACTAGATGTTGGAACATTGCTGCGGGGACTTGCTTCCATTCAGTCACAAGAGCATTTGTGAGGTCGGGCAAATGGAAACCATTTAATGAAGCTCCCGATGAACAGCACTTGTGCTGACGTTGCTTCAAGACGAAGTTTGGAACTCGGTAGTGAGAGTTGCAACCGAGGACAGATGATATTTACAAACTACGTGCTTCAGCACTCGGCGGTCCCGTTCTGTGTGCTTGTGTGGCCTACCACTTTGTGGCTAAGCCATTGTTGCTCCTAGATGTTTCCACTTAACAATAACTTACAGTTGACCAGGGCAGCTCTAGCAGGGCAGACATTTGATGAACTGACTTGTGGGAAAGGTGGCATCCTATGACGGTGTGACGTTGAAAGTCACTGAGGTCTTCAGTAAGGCCATTCTACTGCTAATGTTTGTCTATGGAGATTGCATGGCGGTGTGCTCAATTATATACCTGTAAGCAACAGGTGTGGCTGAAATATATCAATTATATACCTGTAAGCAACAGGTGTGGCTGAAATATATATACACTGCTCAAAAAAATAAAGGGAACACTTAAACAACACAATGTAACTCAAAGTCAATCACACTTCTGTGAAATCAAACTGTCCACTTAGGAAGCAACACTGATTGACAATACATTTCACATGCTGTTGTGCAAATGGAATAGACAAAAGGTGGAAATTATAGGCAATTAGCAAGACACCCCCCAAAACAGGAGTGATTCTGCAGGTGGTGACCACAGACCACTTCTCAGTTCCTATGCTTCCTGGCTGATGTTTTGGTCACTTTTTAATGCTGGCGGTGCTCTCACTCTAGTGGTAGCATGAGACGGAGTCTACAACCCACACAAGTGGCTCAGGTAGTGCAGTTCATCCAGGATGGCACATCAATGCGAACTGTGGCAAAAAGGTTTGCTGTGTCTGTCAGCGTAGTGTCCAGAGCATGCAGGCGCTACCAGGAGACAGGCCAGTACATCAGGAGACGTGGAGGAGGCCGTAGGAGGGCAACAACCCAGCAGCAGGACCGGTACCTCCGCCTTAGTGCAAGGAGGTGCACTGCCAGAGCCCTGCAAAATGACCTCCAGCAGGCCACAAATGTGCATGTGTCAGCATATGGTCTCACAAGGGGTCTGAGGATCTCATCTCGGTACCTAATGGCAGTCAGGCTACCTCTGGCGAGCACATGGAGGGCTGTGCGGCCCCACAAAGAAATGCCACACCATGACTGACCCATCGCCAAACCGGTCATGCTGGAGGATGTTGCAGGCAGCAGAACGTTCTCCACGGCGTCTCCAGACTCTGTCACGTCTGTCACATGTGCTCATGTGCTCAGTGTGAACCTGCTTTCATCTGTGAAGAGCACAGGGCGCCAGTGGCGAATTTGCCAATCTTGGTGTTCTCTGGCAAATGCGAAACGTCCTGCACGGTGTTGGGCTGTAAGCACAACCCCCACCTGTGGACGTCGGGCCCTCATACCACCCTCATGGAGTCTGTTTCTGACCGTTTGAGCAGACACATGCACATTTGTGGCCTGCTGGAGGTCATTTTGCAGGGCTCTGGCAGTGCTCCTCCTTGCACAAAGGCGGAGGTAGCGGTCCTGCTGCTGGGTTGTTGCCCTCCTACGGCCTCCTCCACGTCTCCTGATGTACTGGCCTGTCTCCTGGTAGCGCCTCCATGCTCTGGACACTACGCTGACAGACACAGCAAACCTTTTGCCTTTCACCTGGTCAGTCTGTCTTGGAAAGATCTGGTGTGTTCCTAATGTTTTGTCCACTCAGTGTACATGTGTGTGTAGTGTATAGACCACTCACAGTTGATTGACCACCCACAGCATACTGTCCCAGCCCGTAGTGCCCTCATGTTCTAGCTGGTAATCATAGAGGATGAGGAGGCCGCCCAGCATCTCCCGGCTGCCCACGACAGTCGCTACATCCTGAAGAGGAGACGCTGGCCGAGGGAACCGCGTCACTGAGGGGTCAAACAGGAGTCATAGGTTAGGGGTCAGGGGTTAAAGGTCAGGGAAGCAAAATACTAGAGATTTTGGGAGAATATGGTAGTCAGAACATAGAAAGGTTACTGGCTTCCAACTTCCTGTGTGTTTCATACCCTCTATGGGGGGGATGTTTCCCTGCAGGGTGAGCCTGAGTGTTTCCTACCCTCGATGGGGGGGATGTCTCCCTGCAGGGTGAGCCTGAGTGTTTCCTACCCTCGATGGGGGGGATGTCTCCCTGCAGGGTGAGCCTGAGTGTTTCCTACCCTCGATGGGGGGGATGTCTCCCTGCACGGTGAGCCTGTGTGTTTCCTACCCTCGATGGGGGGGATGTGTCCCTGCAGGGTGAGCCTGTGTGTTTCCTACCCTCGATGGGGGGGATGTGTCCCTGCAGGGTGAGCCTGTGTGTTCCTACCCTCGATGGGGGGGATGTCTCCCTGCAGGGTGAGCCTGTGTGTTTCCTACCCTCTATTGGGGGGGATGTCTCCCTATAGGTTAACTCTGTGTGTTTCCTACCCTCTATGGGGGGAATGTCTCCCTGCAGGTTAACGCTGTGTGTTTCCTACCCTCTATGGGGGGGGATGTCTCCCTGCAGGGTGAGCCTGTGTGTTTCCTACCCTCTATGGGGGGGATGTCTCCCTGCAGGGTGAGCCTGAGTGTTTCCTACCCTCTATAGGGGGGATGTCTCCCTGCAGGGTGAGCCTGAGTGTTACCTACCCTCGATGGGGGGGGATGTCTCCCTGCAGGGTGAGCCTGAGTGTTTCCTACCCTCTATGGGGGGAATGTCTCCTTGCAGGTTAACTCTGTGTGTTTCCTACCCTCTATGGGGGGGGATGTCTCCCTGCAGGGTGAGCCTGAGTGTTTCCTACCCTCTATAGGGGGGATGTCTCCCTGCAGGGTGAGCCTGAGTGTTTCCTACCCTCGATGGGGGGGATGTCTCCCTGCAGGGTGAGCCTGAGTGTTTCCTACCCTCGATGGGGGGGGGATGTCTCCCTGCAGGGTGAGCCTGAGTGTTTCCTACCCTCGATGGGGGGGATGTCTCCCTGCAGGGTGAGCCTGAGTGTTTCCTACCCTCGATGGGGGGGATGTCTCCCTGCAGGGTGAGCCTGTGTGTTTCCTACCCTCTATGGGGGGGATGTCTCCCTGCAGGGTGAGCCTGAGTGTTTCCTACCCTCGATGGGGGGGATGTCTCCCTGCAGGGTGAGCCTGTGTGTTTCCTACCCTCTATGGGGGGGATGTCTCCCTGCAGGGTGAGCCTGTGTGTTTCCTACCCTCTATAGGGGGGGATGTCTCCCTGCAGGGTGAGCCTGTGCGTTCCTACCCTCGATGGGGGGGATGTTTCCCTGCAGGGTGAGCCTGAGTTTTTCCTACCCTCGATGGGGGGGATGTTTCCCTGCAGGGTGAGCCTGAGTTTTTCCTACCCTCGATGGGGGGGGATGTCTCCCTGCAGGGTGAGCCTGTGTGTTTCCTACCCTCTATAGGGGGGGATGTCTCCCTGCAGGGTGAGCCTGTGCGTTCCTACCCTCGATGGGGGGGATGTTTCCCTGCAGGGTGAGCCTGAGTTTTTCCTACCCTCGATGGGGGGGGTGTCTCCCTGCAGGGTGAGCCTGAGTGTTTCCTACCCTCAATGGGGGGGATGTCTCCCTGCAGGGTGAGCCTGTGTGTTTCCTACCCTCGATGGGGGGGATGTCTCCCTGCAGGGTGAGCCTGTGTGTTTCCTACCCTCGATGGGGGGGATGTCTCCTTGCAGGGTGAGCCTGTGTGTTTCCTACCCTCGATGGGGGGGGATGTCTCCTTGCAGGGTGAGCCTGTGTGTTTCCTACCCTCGATGGGGGGGATGTCTCCCTGCAGGGTGAGCCTGAGTGTTTCCTACCCTCTATGGGGGGGATGTCTCCCTGCAGGGTGAGCCTGTGTGTTCCTACCCTCGATGGGGGGGATGTCTCCCTGCAGGGTGAGCCTGTGTGTTTCCTACCCTCTATGGGGGGAATGTCTCCTTGCAGGTTAACTCTGTGTGTTTCCTACCCTCTATGGGGGGGGGTGTCTCCTTGCAGGTTAACTCTGTTTCCTACCCTCTATGGGGGGAATGTCTCCTTGCAGGTTAACTCTGTGTTTCCTACCCTCTATGGGGGGGGGGGGGGGGGTGTCTCCTTGCAGGTTAACTCTGTGTTTCCTACCCTCTATGGGGGGAATGTCTCCTTACAGGTTAACTCTGTTTTCTACCCTCTATGGGGGGGAATGTCTCCTTGCAGGTTAACTCTGTGTTTCCTACCCTCTATGGGGGGGGATGTCTCCCTGCAGGGTGAGCCTGAGTGTTTCCTACCCTCTATAGGGGGGATGTCTCCCTGCAGGGTGAGCCTGAGTGTTTCCTACCCTCGATGGGGGGGATGTCTCCCTGCAGGGTGAGCCTGAGTGTTTCCTACCCTCGATGGGGGGGATGTCTCCCTGCAGGGTGAGCCTGTGTGTTTCCTACCCTCGATGGGGGGGATGTCTCCCTGTAGGGTGAGCCTGTGTGTTTCCTACCCTCTATGGGGGGGATGTCTCCCTGCAGGGTGAGCCTGTGTGTTCCTACCCTCGATGGGGGGGATGTCTCCCTGCAGGGTGAGCCTGTGTGTTTTCTACCCTCTATGGGGGGGAATGTCTCCTTGCAGGTTAACTCTGTGTTTCCTACCCTCTATTGGGGGGGATGTCTCCCTGAAGGTTAACTCTGTGTGTTTCCTACCCTCTATGGGGGGAATGTCTCCTTGCAGGGTGAGCCTGTGTGTTTCCTACCCTCGATGGGGGGAAGTCTCCTTGCAGGTTAACTCTGTGTTTCCTACCCTCTATGGGGGGGAATATCTCCTTGCAGGTTAACTCTGTGTGTTTCCTACCCTCTATGGGGGGGAATATCTCCTTGCAGGTTAACTCAGTGTTTCCTACCCTCTATGGGGGGAATGTCTCCTTGCAGGTTAACTCTGTGTGTGAAGGGAGCGTTCTGGATCACCACAGAGAACAGAGGAGGGATGAGAGACTGGAGGGCCGACAGGAACATGTGGAGCTTGTGTTCATCAAGACCATGTTCACCCTGCTTGGGGGGGGGGGGGGGGGGTAGAGAGAGAGAGAGACAGACAGAGGAGAGTTAGAGCTTCTCCATCTAGACTGATCAACCTTATTGATCCATTGAGATCAAAAGCACATTTTTTCTTAGACATGTCAAATAACCAAAGTCCTGTGGGTCTACCTACCTTCAGTAGTTTCTCTATGCGGGCCAGCAGAGAGGGGAAGAGAGTGGTCTGGAGGATTCCCAGCTCTGTGGTCCAGGCAGCGAATGCTGGGATGAACACCTGGTGGATAGCACTGACCACCCTCTCGGATGGGTCACCGAGGGACAACAACATCAACTCAAAACCCTGACCGCAACATGAACACAACCACAGTCACTATAACAAGACCACCGGTAATTTAACTAAACACAAGTCCGGTCATAAAAGCCTTTTTCTAACGCACGGACACACACACACACACACACACACACCTGGGAGTACTTGTCAGGGTCGTCGATGTATCCCATGATGATAGCGAGGCTTTTGACCACAGCCTCTCTGACCATGTCTGCCTTGTCTTCAGCCAGCATCTGCTGCAGCATGGACAACACCAGGGAAATACGTATCTCCTTCTGTTAACACACACACATAGGCAGAGAGAACACACACACTCAGCTACACGTGTGTGTGTGTGTCTAACAGGCAGATAAACTGTGTGATAACATCAGTTTAAGTACCGGTGTGTGTGTGTGTGTATGTATGTGACAAAGAGAGACAGATCGTGTTTGTGAGTCTTACAGGCAGGTAAGGTGCTAAGGCTCCACAGGCCTCTGCTACCAACAACCTTCTCTCTGAATACTTATGGTTGATCTGGGGAAAGAGAGAGAGACAGAGACAGAGAGAGACAGAGAGTTGACAAACAAACAAACCAAAACAAAGTCAGTCTTCTCATGCTATGTTGATTTCAAAAAAGCCTTCGACTCAATTTGGGTCTGCTATACACATGGATGGAAAGTGGTTTTGGGGGTAAAACATACGACATTATAAAATCCATGTACACAAACAACACGTGTGTGGTTAAAATAGGCAGTGTACAGTTAAAATATGCAAAAAACACACATTTCTTCCCACAGAGCCGTGGGTTGAGACAGGGATGCAGCGTAAGTCCCACCCTCTTCAACATATATATCAACGAATTGGCGATGGCACTAGAACAGTCTGCAGCACCCGGCATCACCCTACTAGAATCTGAAGTCAAATGTCTACTGTTTGCTGATGATCTGGTGCTTCTGTCACCAACCAAGGAGGGCCTACAGCAGCACCTAGATCTTCTGAACAGATGCTGCCAGACCTGGGCCCTGACTGTAAATCTCAGTAAGACAAAAATAATGGTGCTCCAAAAAAGTTCCAGTTGCCAGGACCACAAATACAAATTCCATCTAGACACAGTTGCCCAAGAACACACAAAAAACTACACATACCTCGGCCTAAACATCAGCGCCACAGGTAACTTCCACAAAGCTGTGAACGATCTGAGAGACAAGGCATTCTATGCCATCAAAAGGAACATAAAATTCAATATACCAATTAGGGTCTGGCTAAAAATACTTGAGTCAGTTATAGAACCCATTGCCCTTTATGGTTGTGAGGTCTGGGGTCCGCTCACCAACCAAGATTTCACAAAATGGGACAAACACCAAATTCAGACTCTGCATGCAGAATTCTGCAAAAATATTCTCCGTGTACAACGTAAAACACCAAATAATGCATGCAGAGTAGAATTAAGCCGATACCCACTAATTATCAAAATCCAGAAAAGAGCCGTTAAATTCTACACCCACCTAAAAGGAAGCGATTCCCAAACCTTCCATAACAAAGCCATCACCTACAGAGAGATGAACCTGGAGAAGAGTCCCCTAAGCAAGCTGGTCCTGGGGCTCTGTTAACAAACACACCCCACAGAACCCCTGGACAGCAGCACAATTAGACCCAACCAAATCAAGAGAAAACAAAAAGATAATTACTTGACACATTGGAAAAAATTTACAAAAAACAGAGCAAACTAGAATGCTATTTAGCTCTAAACAGAGAGTACACAGTGGCAGAATACCTGACCACTGTGACTGACCCAAACTTAAGGAAAGCTATGACTATGTACAGACTAAGTGAGCATAGCCTTGCTATTGAGAAAGGCCACAGTAGGCAGATGGCACTCAAGAAAAGACAGGCTATGTGCACACTGCCCACAAAATGAGGTGGAAACTGAGTTGCACTTCCTAACCTCCTGCCCGATGTATGACCATAGAGACAAATATTTCCCTCAGATTACACAGATCCACAAAGAATTAGAAAACAAACCCAATTTTGATAAACTCCCATATCTACTGGGTGAAATACCAGCGTGACATCACAACAGCAAGATTTGTGACCTGTTGCCACAAGAAAAGGGCAACCAGTGAAGAACCAACACCATTGTAAATACAACCCATATTCGTGCTTATTTATTTTCCCTTGCGTACTTTAACCATTTGTACATTGTTACAACACTGTATATGTACATAATATGACATTTGTAATGTCTTTATTCTTTTGAAACTTCTGTATGTGTAATATTGACTGTTCATTTTGATTGTTTATTTCACTTTTGTATATTATCTACCTCACTTGCTTTGGCAATGTTAACACATGTTTCCCATGCCAATAAAGCCCCTTGAATTGAATTGAGAGAGACAGACAAAGAGAGAGACAGAGAGAGAGACAAACAAAAGAGAGAGACAGAGAGACAGCGAGACAGAGACTGTCAGAGACTGTCTGATCACAGCCAAATTACGTTGTTCCTCAAAAGAACAGACATGGAAACAACCACACATTCACAGCCCAGTAAGCTGTACTTATCAGAAATTCATACAGATGGGCCCAAAACAGCACAGAAGAATACCAGAAAGCAACCAAAATATCCAGACACTCTTAGATAACTTTCTGGACACCACATTCACTCACAGTAAAGAAGGCATCAATCTAGCAGTAAAAAACATCAACTATATATTCAGGCAAATGGCAAAAGAAGCACAACTGAAATTGACAAAAAACATCGCAAAAAAGACCACTGGTCTGTGGCAGACTGTAAAATTATTTAAAAAAAAAAAAAAATTAGAACACTATCCGACCAAAAGCACAGAGGCCCAAATAATGGTGAATTATGCCTTCATTACTGTGAGAATTTAAAACTCTATAAACGTACTCAGAACCAAAAAAGCACAGTACAACAGCAAGCAGCTGACACTAATTGAGGAGTCCATCAACACAAAAAGCATTTGATTCTATTTGGCATACAGGACTGTTCTACAAAGTTATTGAAAGTTGTGTAGGGGGTAAAACCTATGACTTAATCAAATCAATGTATACTGGCAATACATGCAGCATTAAAATTGGCAAGAAAATAACAGAATTCTTCAACCAGGGGTGGGGCCTTCGCCAGGGTTGCAATCTAAGCCCTGCACTCTTCAATATTTACATCAACGAATTGGCCAGTATTCTAGAAAAATCCTCAGCCCCTGGTGTTCGGCTCCACAATTCAGAGGTTAAATGCCTACTCTTCGCAGATGACCTATGCCTGCTGTTACCCACAGCACATGGCCTACAGCAGAGCCTGGACCTGCTAGAGCAGTACTGCCAGACCTGGGCCCTGGCAGAAAACCCCCCAAAAACTAAAATTATTTCCAGAGAAGACCCAGATCTCAGGGAATAAGACCAAAGTTCTCAATTGGTACAATATATAGAGTTCTGCACACACTACAATTACTTAGGTTTAAAAATAAGCTCAACTGGACACCTTAATGAGGCAGTGAATGAACTGAGAGAGAAAGCAAGCAGGGCATTCTACGCCATTAAAAAACGAATTCGAATTGAAATACCTTTGGGGTCCACTTGCAAAACAAGGTTTCACCAAATGGGACAAACACCCCATTGAAACCCTGCATGCAGAGTTCTGTAAGATTCTCCTACATGTCCAGAGGAAAACTACAAACGGTGCATGCAGGGCAGAATTAGGCCAATATCCACTAATAATACAAACTCAAAAAAGAGCAATTAAGTTTTGGAAACATCTAAAATACAATGACCCCCTCTCATATCATTACCAAGCCCTGCAATGACAAGAGCTGAGCAAAGAAAAGAGTCCCCTCATCCAGCTGGTCCTGGGGCTGAGTACACAAACCTGTTCTACTTACACACAGGACCAGAACATCCAATCAATCAGAATAAACCAAATTACAACACAGTCAAAACAAAACTACATTGCTTATTGGGAAACACAAGCACAAAGCAAAATGCAGTGCTATCTGGCCCTAAATTGACAGTACACGGTGGCTAACTATTTGACCATGGTAACTGATCAAAACCTTAGAAAAACCTTGACAAAGTACAGGCTCAGTGAGCACAGCCTTCCCATTGAGAAGGGTAGACACAGGAAAACCTGGCTCCCTGTAGAGGAAAGGCTGTGCAACCACTGCCCAACAGCAGAACCTGAGACAGAGCTGCATTTCCTGATAAAATGTAAAAAATATAAAACAATTAGGTAGTGTCATTTCCACAAATTTGAAACCCTTATTCAAGGTTTCAAAGACCTCTCTGATGAGAGTAGGCTACCCGTCCTGTTGGGGGAGGACGCAGAGAGCTGTGGGTTGGCAGCGCACTACATTGCTGCCTGCCATATGTTGAGGGACAGTGTCTGACTGACCAATCAACCTGCACATGTCCTCTACTGTCTGCTTATTGTTATTGTTGAATGTATGGTTCTTTTGACACTTGGTTATTATTGTTGTCAATTTTGATTCTTATTATTTTCATATTGTAAATATCCAAAGTAAGCTTTGGCAATATGTACATTGTTACATCATGCCAATAGAGACAGCGAGAGGTCATGAGCTACGAGTTCTTCTGCAAAATATAGAATTAGAGTTGGATAAATGTAGATAAACCTTGATTTTTTTCCCCCCCACAAGGACATATAGGATTCTACCCTCTACATCAAATCAAAATTCCATAACTAAAACTGTGATTTTGGACAAAATTACCTGAATGGACTATCACTACCAAGGATTATCAAGAAAAAACTTTAACAAACCAAAACCTGCAGAAGAAACACAGCGGAACCTGGAAATACCGTCAACACAAGACTGAAGTGAGTAATATTCAGTAATCTCTAGGTCATTTTCTTATATAAAGCAAAGTAAATGGGCTACTAAGCTACCAAGCTGCTAGGACAGAACTGACCTGGCTGCAACTTCAATTAGCACTGAAGTGTGAAAGGAGATTTGTGAAATCTCTTGAGCCTAACAACGGCAGCAGAGTTCCACAGCCTCCCAGAATCAAGGCCTGTGAAGCCCCCTGCTCCATGGCGTATCCCTGGGCAGATGTCATCACAGTACCCCATGGACATTACAAATAACACTACACAAATAAGTACAAAAACAAGCTCCTCAAGGACAATATTTGCTGACTGCTAAAAAGAGGGGAACATAAGCAACTTCATTTTCAACACAGACCATCCCCTGGTACAGTGCTATATTAACACAGACCATCCCCTGGCACAGTGCTATATTAACACAGACCATCCCCTGGTACAGTGCTATATTAACACAGACCATCCCCTGGCACAGTGCTATATTAACACAGACCATCCCCTGGTACAGTGCTATATTAACCAGACCATCCCCTGGCATGACACAGTGCTATATTAACCAGACCATCCCCTGGCATGACACAGTGCTATATTAACCAGACCATCCCCTGGCATGACACAGTGCTATATTAACCAGACCATCCCCTGGCATGGCGCAGTGCTATATTAACACAGACCATCCCCTGGTACAGTGCTATATTAACACAGACCATCCCCTGGCACAGTGCTATATTAACACATGACACAGTGCTATATTAACCAGACCATCCCCTGGTACAGTGCTATATTAACCAGACCATCCCCTGGCATGACACAGTGCTATATTAACCAGACCATCCCCTGGTACAGTGCTATATTAACCAGACCATCCCCTGGCATGACACAGTGCTATATTAACCAGACCATCCCCTGGTACAGTGCTATATTAACCAGACCATCCCCTGGCATGACACAGTGCTATATTAACCAGACCATCCCCTGGTACAGTGCTATATTAACCAGACCATCCCCTGGCATGGCACAGTGCTATATTAACCAGACCATCCCCTGGTACAGTGCTATATTAACCAGACCATCCCCTGGCATGACACAGTGCTATATTAACCAGACCATCCCCTGGCATGGCGCAGTGCTATATTAACACAGACCATCCCCTGGTACAGTGCTATATTAACCAGACCATCCCCTGGCATGACAATGCTATATTAACCAGACCATCCCCTGGCATGGCGCAGTGCTATATTAACACAGACCCTCCCCTGGCACAGTGCTATATTAACACAGACCATCCCCTGGCATGACACAGTGCTATATTAACCAGACCATCCCCTGGCATGACACAGTGCTATATTAACCAGACCATCCCCTGGAATGGCACAGTGCTAAATTAACCAGACCATCCCCTGGCATGACACAGTGCTATATTAACCAGACCATCCCCTGGCATGGCACAGTGCTATATTAACACAGACCATCCCCTGGCATGGCACAGTGCTATATTAACCAGACCATCCCCTGGCATGGCACAGTGCTATATTAACCAGACCATCCCCTGGCATGGCACAGTGCTATATTAACACAGACCATCCCCTGGCATGGCACAGTGCTATATTAACACAGACCATCCCCTGGCATGGCACAGTGCTATATTAACACAGACCATCCCCTGGCATGGCACAGTGCTATATTAACACAGACCATCCCCTGGCATGGCACAGTGCTATATTAACACATACCATCCCCTGGTACAGTGCTATATTAACCAGACCATCCCCTGGCATGACACAGTGCTATATTAACCAGACCATCCCCTGGCATGACACAGTGCTATATTAACCAGACCATCCCCTGGCATGACAGTGCTATATTAACCAGACCATCCCCTGGCATGGCACAGTGCTATATTAACACAGACCATCCCCTGGTACAGTGCTATATTAACACAGACCATCCCCTGGCATGGCACAGTGCTATATTAACACAGACCATCCCCTGGCATGGTGCTATATTAACACAGACCATCCCCTGGCATGACACAGTGCTATATTAACACAGACCATCCCCTGGCATGACACAGTGCTATATTAACCAGACCATCCCCTGGCATGGCGCAGTGCTATATTAACACAGACCAACCCCTGGCATGGCACAGTGCTATATTAACACAGACCATCCCCTGGCATGGCACAGTGCTATATTAACCAGACCATCCCCTGGCATGGTGCTATATTAACACAGACCATCCCCTGGCATGACACAGTGCTATATTAACCAGACCATCCCCTGGCATGACACAGTGCTATATTAACACAGACCATCCCCTGGCATGACACAGTGCTATATTAACAGACCATCCCCTGGCATGGCACAGTGCTATATTAACCAGACCATCCCCTGGCATGACACAGTGCTATATTAACCAGACCATCCCATGGCATGACACAGTGCTATATTAACACAGACCATCCCCTGGCATGACACAGTGCTATATTAACACAGACCATCCCCTGGCATGACACAGTGCTATATTAACAGACCATCCCCTGGCATGGCACAGTGCTATATTAACACAGACCATCCCCTGGCACGACACAGTGCTATATTAACCAGACCATCCCCTGGCATGGCACAGTGCTATATTAACCAGACCATCCCCTGGCATGACACAGTGCTATATTAATCAGACCATCCCCTGGCATGACACAGTGCTATATTAACACAGACCATCCCCTGGCAAGACACAGTGCTATATTAACCAGACCATCCCCTGACATGACACAGTGCTATATTAACCAGACCATCCCCTGGCATGACACAGTGCTATATTAACACAGAACATCCCCTGGCACAGTGCTATATTAACCAGACCATCCCCTGGCACAGTGCTATATTAACAGACCATCCCCTGGCATGGCACAGTGCTATATTAACCAGACCATCCCCTGGCATGACACACAGTGCTATATCAACACAGACCATCCCCTGGCACAGTGCTATATTAACCAGACCATCCCCTGGCACAGTGCTATATTAACACAGACCATCCCCTGGCATGGCACAGTGCTATATTAACCAGACCATCCCCTGGCACAGTGCTATATTAACATAGACCATCACCTGGCATGGCACAGTGCTATATTAACACAGACCATCCCCTGGCATGGCACAGTGCTATATTAACACAGACCATCCCGTGGCATGGCACAGTGCTATATTAACACAGACCATCCCCTGGCACAGTGCTATATTAACACAGACCATCCCCTGGCATGACACAGTACTATATTAACACAGACCATCCCCTGGCATGACACAGTGCTATATTAACACAGACCATCCCCTGGCATGACACAGTGCTATATTAACACAGACCATCCCCTGGCATGACACAGTGCTATATTAACACAGACCACCCCCTGGCATGGCACAGTGCTATATTAACACAGACCACCCCCTGACATGGCACAGTGCTATATTAACACAGACCACCCCCTGGCATGGCACAGTGCTATATTAACACAGACCACCCACTGGCATGGCACAGTGCAATATTAACACAGACCATCCCCTGGCACGGCACAGTGCTATATTAACACAGACCATCCCATGGCACAGTGCTATATTAACACAGACCATCCCCTGGCACGGCACAGTGCTATATTAACCAGACCATCCCCTGGCACAGTGCTATATTAACCAGACCATCCCCTGGCACAGTGCTATATTAACACAGACCATCCCCTGCCATGACACAGTGCTATATTAACACAGACCATCCCCTGGCATGGCACAGTGCTATATTAACACAGACCATCCCCTGGCACAGTGCTATATTAACACAGACCATCCCCTGGCACAGTGCTATATTAACACAGACCATCCCCTGGCATGACACAGTGCTATATTAACCAGACCATCCCCTGGCACAGTGCTATATTAACCAGACCATCCCCTGGCACAGTGCTATATTAACCAGACCATCCCCTGGCACAGTGCTATATTAACACAGACCATCCCCTGGCATGACACAGTGCTATATTAACCAGACCATCCCCTGGCACAGTGCTATATTAACAAAGACCATCCCCTGGCACAGTGCTATATTAACCAGACCATCCCCTGGCACAGTGCTATATTAACACAGACCATCCCCTGGCATGACACAGTGCTATATTAACACAGACCATCCCCTGGCACAGTGCTATATTAACCAGACCATCCCTTGGCATGGCACAGTGCTATATTAACACAGACCATCCCCTGGCACGGCACAGTGCGTTATTAACAAGACCATCCCCTGGCACAGTGCTATATTAACCAGACCATCCCCTGGCACAGTGCTATATTAACACAGACCATCCCCTGGCATGACACAGTGCTATATTAACACAGACCATCCCCTGGCACAGTGCTATATTAACACAGACCATCCCCTGGCACGGCACAGTGCGTTATTAACAAGACCATCCCCTGGCAAGGTGCTATATTAAAACAGACCATCCCCTGGCATGGCGCAGTGCTATATTAACACAGACCATCCCCTGGCATGGTACAGTGCTATATTAACACAGACCATCCCCTGGCACAGAGCTATATTAACCAGACCATCCCCTGGCACAGAGCTATATTAACCAGACCATCCCCTGGCACAGAGCTATATTAACCAGACCATCCCCTGGCATGGCACAGAGCTATATTAACCAGACCATCCCCTGGCATGGTACAGTGCTATATTAACACAGACCATCCCCTGGCACAGAGCTATATTAACACAGACCATCCCCTGGCACAGAGCTATATTAACCAGACCATCCCCTGGCACAGAGCTATATTAACACAGACCATCCCCTGGCACAGAGCTATATTAACCAGACCATCCCCTGGCATGGCACAGTGCTAAATTAACACAGACCATCCCCTGGCATGGTACAGTGCTATATTAACACAGACCATCCCCTGGCATGGTACAGTGCTATATTAACACAGACCATCCCCTGGCATGGCACAGTGCTATATTAACACAGACCATCCCCTGGCATGGCACAGTGCTATATTAACACAGACCATCCCCTGGCATGGCACAGTGCTATATTAACACAGACCATCCCCTGGCACGGCACAGTGCTATATTAACACAGACCATCCCCTGGCACGGCACAGTGCTATATTAACAAGACCATCCCCTGGCATGGCACAGTGCTATATTAACACAGACCATCCCCTGGCAAGGTGCTATATTAACACAGACCATCCCCTGGCATGGCACAGTGCTATATTAACACAGACCATCCCCTGGTACAGTGCTCTATTAACACAGACCATCCCCTGGCATGGCACAGTGCTATATTAATACAGACCACCCCCTGGCATGGCACAGTGCAATATTAACACAGACCATCCCCTGGCATGGCACAGTGCTATATTAACACAGACCATCCCCTGGCATGGCACAGTGCTATATTAACACAGACCATCCCCTGGCATGGTACAGTGCTATATTAACACAGACCATCCCCTGGCACAGAGCTATATTAACCAGACCATCCCCTGGCATGGCACAGTGCTAAATTAACACAGACCATCCCCTGGCATGGTACAGTGCTATATTAACACAGACCATCCCCTGGCATGGCACAGTGCTATATTAACACAGACCATCCCCTGGCATGACACAGTGCTATATTAACACAGACCATCCCCTGGCACGGCACAGCTATATTAACAAGACCATCCCCTGGCATGGCACAGTGCTATATTAACACAGACCATCCCCTGGCAAGGTGCTATATTAACACAGACCATCCCCTGGCATGGCACAGTGCTATATTAACACAGACCATCCCCTGGTACAGTGCTCTATTAACACAGACCATCCCCTGGCATGGCACAGTGCTATATTAATACAGACCACCCCCTGGCATGGCACAGTGCAATATTAACACAGACCATCCCCTGGCATGGCACAGTGCTATATTAACACAGACCATCCCCTGGCATGGCACAGTGCTATATTAACACAGACCATCCCCTGGCATGGTACAGTGCTATATTAACACAGACCATCCCCTGGCACAGAGCTATATTAACCAGACCATCCCCTGGCATGGCACAGTGCTAAATTAACACAGACCATCCCCTGGCATGGTACAGTGCTATATTAACACAGACCATCCCCTGGCATGGCACAGTGCTATATTAACACAGACCATCCCCTGGCATGACACAGTGCTATATTAACACAGACCATCCCCTGGCACGGCACAGCTATATTAACAAGACCATCCCCTGGCATGGCACAGTGCTATATTAACACAGACCATCCCCTGGCAAGGTGCTATATTAACACAGACCATCCCCTGGCATGGCACAGTGCTATATTAACACAGACCATCCCCTGGTACAGTGCTCTATTAACACAGACCATCCCCTGGCATGGCACAGTGCTATATTAATACAGACCACCCCCTGGCATGGCACAGTGCAATATTAACACAGACCATCCCCTGGCATGGCACAGTGCTATATTAACACAGACCATCCCCTGGCATGGCACAGTGCTATATTAACATAGACCATCCCCTGGCATGACACAGTTCTATATTAACAAGACAATCCCCTGGCATGGCACAGTGCTATATTAACACAGACCATCCCCTGGCATGGCACAGTGCTATATTAACACAGACCATCACCTGGCACCCTGCTATATTAACACAGACCATCCCCTGGCATGACACAGTGCTATATTAACCAGACCATCCCCTGGCATGACACAGTGCTATATTAACACAGACCATCCCCTGGCATGGCACAGTGCTATATTAACAAAGACCATCCCCTGGCACAGTGCTATATTAACACAGACCATCCCCTGGCATGACACAGTGCTATATTAAAACAGACCATCCCCTGGCACAGTGCTATATTAACACAGACCATCCCCTGGCATGACACAGTGCTATATTAAAACAGACCATCCCCTGGCATGACACAGTGCTATATTAAAACAGACCATCCCCTGGCATGACACAGTGCTATATTAACACAGACCATCCCCTGGCATGGCACAGTGCTATATTAACACAGACCATCCCCTGGCATGACACAGTGCTATATTAAAACAGACCATCCCCTGGCACGGCACAGTGCTATATTAAAACAGACCATCCCCTGGCATGACACAGTGCTATATTAACACAGACCATCCCCTGGGATGACACAGTGCTATATTAACACAGACCATCCCCTGGCATGACACAGTGCTATATTAACACAGACCATCCCCTGGCACGGCACAGTGCTATATTAAAACAGACCATCCCCTGGCATGACACAGTGCTATATTAACACAGACCATCCCCTGGCATGACACAGTGCTATATTAACACAGACCATCCCCTGGCATGGCACAGTGCTATATTAACACAGACCATCCCCTGGCACGGCACAGTGCTATATTAAAACAGACCATCCCCTGGCACAGTGCTATATTAAAACAGACCATCCCCTGGCATGACACAGTGCTATATTAACACAGACCATCCCCTGGGATGACACAGTGCTATATTAACCAGACCATCCCCTGGCATGGCACAGTGCTATATTAACACAGACCATCCCCTGGCATGACACAGTGCTATATTAACACAGACCATCCCCTGACATGGCACAGTGCTATATTAACAAAGACCATCCCCTGGCACGGCACAGTGCTATATTAAAACAGACCATCCCCTGGCATGACACAGTGCTATATTAACACAGACCATCCCCTGGCACGGCACAGTGCTATATTAACACAGACCATCCCCTGGTACAGTGCTATATTAACACAGACCATCCCCTGGCATGGCACAGTGCTATATTAACAAAGACCATCCCCTGGCACAGCACAGTGCTATATTAACCAGACCATCCCCTGGCATGGCACAGTGCTATATTAACACAGACCATCCCCTGGTACAGTGCTATATTAACACAGACCATCCCCTGGCACAGTGCTATATTAACCAGACCATCCCCTGGCATGACACAGTGCTATATTAACCAGACCATCCCCTGGCATGGCACAGTGCTATATTAACCAGACCATCCCCTGACATGGCACAGTGCTATATTAACACAGACCATCCCCTGGCACAGTGCTATATTAACACAGACCATCCCCTGGCATGACACAGTGCTATATTAACCAGACCATCCCCTGGCATGACACAGTGCTATATTAACCAGACCATCCCCTGACATGGCACAGTGCTATATTAACACAGACCATCCCCTGGCACAGTGCTATATTAACCAGATCATCCCCTGACATGGCACAGTGCTATATTAACAGAGACCATCACCTGGCACAGTGCTATATTAACACAGACCATCCCCTGGCACGGCACAGTGCTATATTAACACAGACCATCCTCTGGCATGACACAGTGCTATATTAACACAGACCATCCCCTGACACAGTGCTATATTAACCAGACCATCCCCTGGCATGGCACAGTGCTATATTAACACAGACCATCCCCTGGCATGGCATAGTGCTATATTAACACAGACCATCCCCTGGCATGACACAGTGCTATATTAACCAGTCCATCCCCTGGCACAGTGCTATATTAACACAGACCATCCCCTGGCATGACACAGTGCTATATTAACAGACCATCCCCTGGCACAGTGCTATATTAACACAGACCATCCCCTGGCATGACACAGTGCTATATTAACCAGACCATCCCCTGGCACAGTGCTATATTAACCAGACCATCCCCTGGCATGGCACAGTGCTATATTAACACAGACCATCCCCTGGCATGACACAGTGCTATATTAACCAGACCATCCCCTGGCATGGCACAGTGCTATATTAACACAGACCATCCCCTGGCACGGCACAGTGCTATATTAACAGACCATCCCCTGGCATGGCACAGTGCTATATTAACACAGACCATCCCCTGGCATGACACAGTGCTATATTAACACAGACCATCCCCTGGTACAGTGCTATATTAACACAGACCATCCCCTGGCATGACACAGTGCTATATTAACCAGACCATCCCCTGGCATGACACAGTGCTATATTAACACAGACCACCCCCTGGCATGACACAGTGCTATATTAACCAGACCATCCCCTGGCATGACACAGTGCTATATTAACACAGACCATCCCCTGGCATGACACAGTGCTATATTAACAAAGACCATCCCCTGGCACGGCACAGTGCTATATTAAAACAGACCATCCCCTGGCATGGTGCTATATTAACAAAGACCATCCCCTGGCACGGCACAGTGCTATATTAAAACAGACCATCCCCTGGCATGACACAGTGCTATATTAACCAGACCATCCCCTGGCATGACACAGTGCTATATTAACCAGACCATCCCCTGGCATGACACAGTGCTATATTAACACAGACCATCCCCTGACATGGCACAGTGCTATATTAACAAAGACCATCCCCTGGCACGGCACAGTGCTATATTAAAACAGACCATCCCCTGGCATGACACAGTGCTATATTAACCAGACCATCCCCTGGCATGGCACAGTGCTATATTAACACAGACCATCCCCTGGCACGGCACAGTGCTATATTAACCAGACCATCCCCTGGCATGACACAGTGCTATATTAACACAGACCATCCCCTGACATGGCACAGTGCTATATTAACAAAGACCATCCCCTGGCACGGCACAGTGCTATATTAACCAGACCATCCCCTGGCATGACACAGTGCTATATTAACACAGACCATCCCCTGGCATGACACAGTGCTATATTAACCAGACCATCCCCTGGCATGGCACAGTGCTATATTAACACAGACCATCCCCTGGCATGACACAGTCCTATATTAACCAGACCATCCCCTGGCATGACACAGTCCTATATTAACCAGACCATCCCCTGGCATGGCACAGTGCTATATTAACACAGACCATCCCCTGGTACAGTGCTATATTAACACAGACCATCCCCTGGCATGGCACAGTGCTATATTAACCAGACCATCCCCTGGCACAGTGCTATATTAACACAGACCATCCCCTGGCACAGTGCTATATTAACACAGACCATCCCCTGGCACAGTGCTATATTAACCAGACCATCCCCTGGCATGGCACAGTGCTATATTAACACAGACCATCCCCTGGCACGGCACAGTGCTATATTAACACAGACCATCCCCTGGCATGGCACAGTGCTATATTAACCAGACCATCCCCTGACACAGTGCTATATTAACACAGACCATCCCCTGGCATGGCATAGTGCTATATTAACACAGACCATCCCCTGGCATGGCATAGTGCTATATTAACACAGACCATCCCCTGGCATGACACAGTGCTATATTAACCAGTCCATCCCCTGGCACAGTGCTATATTAACACAGACCATCCCCTGGCATGACACAGTGCTATATTAACCAGTCCATCCCCTGGCACAGTGCTATATTAACACAGACCATCCCCTGGCATGACACAGTGCTATATTTATTTATTTATTTTATTTATTTCACCTTTATTTAACCAGGTAGGCAAATTGAGAACACGTTCTCATTTACAATTGCGACCTGGCCAAGATAAAGCAAAGCAGTTCGATACATACAACAACACATAGTTACACATGGAGTAGAACAAACATACAGTCAATAATACAGTGAAAAATAAGTCTATATACAATGTGAGCAAGTGAGGTGAGATAAGGGAGGTGAAGGCAAACAAAATATATATAAAAATAAATAAAAATATAAAAAGGCCATGGTGGCGAAGTAAATACAATATAGCAAGTAAAAAAAAAAAATAAAAAATAAAAATATATATATATATATATATATTTTTTAATATTAATTAATATTATTATTAACACAGACCATCCCCTGGCATGGCACAGTGCTATATTAACACAGACCATCCCCTGGCATGACACAGTGCTATATTAACCAGACCATCCCCTGGCATGGCATAGTGCTATATTAACACAGACCATCCCCTGGCATGACACAGTGCTATATTAACCAGACCATCCCCTGGCATGACACAGTGCTATATTAACACAGACCATCCCCTGGCATGACACAGTGCTATATTAACCAGACCATCCCCTGGCATGACACAGTGCTATATTAACCAGACCATCCCCTGGCATGACACAGTGCTATATTAACACAGACCATCCCCTGGCATGGCACAGTGCTATAAGAGCACACTACCACTATGTCAAGAGAGAGGGTATTGGCCCAGGGTGGAAACTCAGAATACTAGACATTGAAGATATTGAAACAACCTCTCAACGTGTACAAGTCTGGGACAGTAATGGTGCAGGGCCTCCTCATGCAGTTCCAGCAGGACTTTTATGGGATCAAAGACAGAGCACAGCAGGAAAAGATCTCTCTCTCTGTGACGACTCCACCATCAGTCTGATCACCTCTTCAAACTGTCCTGCAGACGAGGATAGTCACCCCCAGCACTGAACACACCCAGGTCCCACAACTGCACTGCTCCTCGTGGAGCTCAGAGAGCTGGTCCACACAATACAGAACAAACCCACAAAAACAGACCAGCACAACAACACCCCCCCAACAAGACCCAGAGTGCAGAAGGTGGAGATGGACGGCTGTCAGAGAGAGGTGGCTGCTCTACGGAATGAGGTGAGAGAACTTGAAGAGGAGCAAGAGAAACACATGGCCCAGCTAAATGCAGTGAAGGAGAAGGGAGAGAAACTGATGGCCCAGCTAAATGTAGTGAAGGAGAAGGTGAGAGAAACACATGGCCCAGCTAAATGTAGTGAAGGAGAAGGTGAGAGAAACACATGGCCCAGCTAAATGTAGTGAAGGAGAAGGTGAGAGGAACACATGGCCCAGCTAAATGTAGTGAAGGAGAAGGTGAGAGGAACACATGGCCCAGCTAAATGTAGTGAAGGAGAAGGTGAGAGGAACACATGGCCCAGCTAAATGTAGTGAATGAGAAGGGAGAGGAACACATGGCCCAGCTAAATGTAGTGAAGGAGAAGGGAGAGGAACACATGGCCCAGCTAAATGTAGTGAAGGAGAAAGTGAGAGAAACACATGGCCCAGCTAAATGTAGTGAAGGAGAAGGGAGAGAAACACATGGCCCAGCTAAATGTAGTGAAGGCGAAGGGAGAGGAACACATGGCCCAGCTAAATGTAGTGAAGGAGAAGGGAGAGAAACACATGGCCCAGCTAAATGCAGTGAAGGAGAAGGGAGAGAAACACATGGCCCAGCTAAATGTAGTGAAGGAGAAGGGAGAGAAACACATGGCACAGCTAACAGCAGTGAAGGAGTAGGTGAGAAAGCTGAGATGTGACAGAGAGCAGGACACTCCCCCAGAGAAGCCAGCGGAACTAGAAATTGTGCTCCTCATTGACTCAAATGGCAAATACATTCAAGAAAATAAACTTTTACCCAAACACAAAGTGGCTCAGCTCTGGTGCCCAAACACTAGGCCCTGGAGCTGTTGACAGAGGACAGACTAGGGGCCCACAGCCACATCATAACTCACACAGGCAGAAATGACCTGAGGGCCCAGCAGGAAAGAGGGTCCACAGCACTCAAGGGAGTGATTTAAAAAGCTTCCTCCACTTTCCCCAAAGAACAAGTGGTTCCAGCACCATGAAAATACATTCACCTTGCCTCCACACAGCGGGCAAATGCCTCCACACAGCGGGCGAATGCCTCCACACAGCGGGCGAATGCCTCCACACAGCGGGCGAATGCCTCCACACAGCGGGCGAATGCCTCCACACAGCGGGCGAATGCCTCCACACAGCGGGCGAATGCCTCCACACAGCGGGCGAATGCCTCCACACAGCGGGCGAATGCCTCCACACAGCGGGCGAATGCCTCCACACAGCGGGCGAATGCCTCCACACAGCGGGCGAATGCCTCCACCCTGGACTTGAACAGCCTTTATGACCAGGTCCACCTCTACAAGGCAGCAATCCCAACTTTTGCCAGGACCCTGAAGGACGTGACCCTCAACCGCAGCCCCAGCACCTCACACAGGACCAACAGAGCAACGGACACCCCGCCCAGACCTGCAAGACCCACTCCCGAAGGACCTGCACCGAGAGAACCGATACCAAGAGGACCTACAACCAGACCACAGCTTCACTCGGGCTCCCGAGTGGCGCAGCGGTCTAAGGCACTGCATCTCTGTGCTAGAGGCATCACTACAGACCCTGGTTCGATTCCAGGCTGTACCACAATCTGCTGTGATTGCGCCACCCTATGGGACTCCCACAATTGGCTTGGCCGGGGTACGCCGTCATTGTAAATAAGAATTTGTTCTTAACTGACTTGCCTAGTTAAATAAAGGTTAAATAAAATCAATAAAAATTTCACCAGCCACACCCCAACCAGCTGAGACCACCCCAAACAAACCCCGGCCACACCCTATATAGGTCCCCCAGATGAGACCTATGCTCTCTCTGTCCCCCCTGCAGCAAGGACCTCAACATGACAGCAGGACATATGCCCAGGCCGTGAGCAGAGCAACAGGCCCAACCCCCACTAATACACCCCCCCAAGCCCTATCCTGTGACCTAAGAGGTATGTATCAGATGCCCAACGTGCTCTGCTCACACCTACTGTGACGGTCCGAGCCTAAACCACACAGATTTTATTATCTCATGCTGGAATATACAAGGTCTGAGGTCATCAGACAGTATATAGACTTATTTTTTTCACTGTATTATTGACTATATGTTTGTTTTTACTCCATGTATAACTATGTGTTGTTGTATGTGTCGAACTGCTTTGCTTTATCTTGGCCAGGTCGCAATTGTAAATGAGAACGTGTTCTCAATTTGCCTACCTGGTTAAATAAAGGTTAAAAAAAAAATAAAAAATCTGCCTTCGGCCTAAAGAGCAGGAACCAAGACTTCAAAGAAATTGAAAATACAGACATAGTAACCCTACAAGAAACATTGCATAGAGGAGACGAACACACTGGTTGCCCTCTAGGTTACAGAGAGCTGGTAGTCCCATCCACCAAACTACCAGGTGTGAAAAAGGGAAGAGACTCATTTTGGTATAGAGCAAACCTAGAAATCCAAGGCTTCAAAGCAAAGGTGTCCAATGTATGCCGATGACTCAAGTTTTATGTTAAGTCCGCAAGCTTGATCCCTGCAATGTCTCATTAAAGATCTAGATAACTTTTCTGTACTTTCTGGACTAAAACCTAATTATGAGTGTACAATATTACGTATTGGATCCTTAAAAAATACAACTTTTACATTACCTTGCAGCTTACCTATAAAATGGGCTGATGGTGAAGTTGACATACTCGGTATTCATATCACAAAATATATAAATAAGCCCTCCACAATGAATTTCAATAGAACACTTGTAAAAATAGACAAGATCCTGCAAACATGGAGAGGTAAATACCTGTCTATTTATGGAAAAATTGCCCTGATGAACTCCTTAGTCATATCTCAGTTTACTCACTTACTTATGGCACTGCCTACTGCTGATGATTTGTTTTTCAAATCATATGAGCAAAAAATATTGCTTTATCTGGGACGCTAAACCAGATAAAATAAAATAAGCTTATCTATATAATGAATATAAATTGAGATAATTAAATATAAAAGCAGTAAACCTCTCTAAAAGCTAAACTCATTCAAAAGTTTTATTTGAACCCTAAATGGTTCTCAAGTAGATTACTAAGAAAAGCTCATCCGTTGTTTAAAAATTGCCTTTTTGCAGATTGCCATGTCTCATTTTCGATTAATTGAAAATGATACTTTTCAAAGTATCTGTCTTTTTCAAACAAGCATTGCAGAGCTGGCTACAATTTCAATTTCATCCCCCTGAAAAGATAGAACAAATATTTCAACAAATATTATGGCTGAACTATAAAATACCTGTATTTATGGGAAAGATGTTTGAAAAGGGTATTTTGATCTTAAATTATATTGTAAATTGTAATGGTAGAGTTATGTCCTTCATGGAGTTAGCAGAATTGTACAGGAAGGTCTGCTCAATCCAAGTACAACCAATTGATTACAGAATTACCCCAAAAATGGAGGAGGTGGGTGGCAGTGGGAGGAGGTAGGGAACTGGTCTGTCTGCCCAATATAAAGGATCAAAACTGGAGGAATAAAAATAGCATAAATAGGAAAGTATACCAGTTTCATTTGAGGACCAGGATGTGGACAACTGTGCCATACAGATTGCAAAATAGTTGGGAAGAGATTTCTGATGTACCGATTCCATGGTACAGGGTGTATGAGTTGATATATAAAACAACGCAAGATTCAAGACTTCGTGCTTTTCAGCTAAAATTATTACATAGAATTCTTGCCACCAACAAAATCTTGAATATTTGGGGCATAAAATCATCGAAGCTCTGCAGATTTTGTTGTGAGGATACAGAATCAATAGCCCATTTATTTTGGTATTGCCCTCAGGTAGCCTATTTCTGGTCTCAGGTTCAGGAATGGCTGAAAATGCATAGCATTGATCTAAAATGGACCCTAGAAATAGTACTGTTAGGAGATCTGGAGAGACCGGGTCAGTCAATTACTAATACTCTTAGTAAAAGTATTTATCTTCAACACGCAATCTGTAGATTCTATTCGATTAGATAGAAATTGTACGTTAAACATCATAGCATTGCTGAAAGATATGTGTTGGGTAGAAACACGTAGTGGGTGGTCAGCAGAGATAGCTGGGATGGGCTGAGGGAAGCTGAGGGTTGGTATGTGGAATTGGAGACAAGTGGGAGTGGAGTTGCTGTGTGAGAGAGAATGATGATAAAGGGAAAAAAATAACATAATAAAAGTGCATTTGAATGATACTAAGTGGCAGTGTTTAAAAAAAATATATTTTTATAATTCAATCCCTTTTAGACAACTTCCTGGACAAAACAGTGATAGTGAAGGTGTAAACCTGGCAGTAGAACGGCTAAACAGTATATTTGACCTTTCAGCTTCCCTATCAAATCTAAAAATGTCAAGCAGACAACCTAAGAAAAATAACAACAATGACAAATGGTTTGATGAAGAATGCAAAAACCTAAGAAAGAAATTGAGAAACCGACCCAAACCAAAAACATAGAGACCCAGAAAAACTGTGTAGATGCCTTCAGTATGGTGAATCACTAAAACAATACAAAAATATACTACGTCAGAAATCAGCTTTATGTAACCGAAGAATCCGTAGACTCTAACCACATCTGGGAAAATTGGAAAACACTAAACAAACACAGAGTTATCTATCCAAAACAGAGATGGATAAACCACTTCTCCAAACTTTTTGTCCATATAACAAAGAACAAACAGCCAAAACATATACATGATCAAATACAAATCTTAGAATCAACTATTAAAGACTACCAAAAGCCACTGGATTCTTCAATTACATTGAATGAACTACAGGACAAAATACAAACCATCCAACTCAAAAAGGCCTGTGGTGTTGATGGTATCCTCAATTAAATGATAAAATATACAGACCACAAAATATACAGACCACAAATTCCAATTGGCAATACTTAAACATAATCCTCAGCTCTGACATCGTCCACAAAAGTAGAGACAAATCTGACCCCAATAACTACTGTGGGATATACGTCAATTTGAGGGTGTGCTATACAAATTGATGGGTGAAAAATATACGACATTATAAAGTCCATGTACACAAACAACAAGTGTTGAGGAAAAATGGGCAAAACACACACATTTCCTTCCAGAGGGCCATGGGGTGAGACAGGGATGCAGCTTAAGTCCCACCCTCTTCAACATATATATCAACGAACTGGCGATGGCACTAGAAAAGTCTGCAGCACCCAACCTAACCCTACTACAATCTGAAGTCAAATGTATACTGTATGCTGATGATCTGGTGCTTCTGTCCCCAACCAAGAAACGCCTACAGCAGCACCTAGACAGATTCTGTCAGACTTGGGCCCTGAAAGTAAATCTCAGTAAGACAAAAATAATGGTGTTCCAACTAAATTAAGAATATTTTCAGGAAGAAAAGGAAAGAAAGAGAAAAGGAGGAAGGAGTAGATACCTGTTCCCAGCATTGTGGTAGGAGTTCAGCCTCAACTCTGGTAGGTCCAACATGTCTGGCAAACGCCACACAACCTGTTAGGATCATCCGCCTGTAGACATACAGACACAAGCTGTTAGTATCAGCTGCCTACAGACACGACCTGTTAGGAGCATCTGCCTACAGACACGACCTGTTAGGAGCATCTGCCTACAGACACGACCTGTTAGGAGCATCTGCCTACAGACACGACCTGTTAGGAGCATCTGCCTACAGACACGACCTGTTAGGAGCATCTGCCTACAGACACGACCTGTTAGGAGCATCTGCCTACAGACACGACCTGTTAGGAGCATCTGCCTACAGACACGACCTGTTAGGAGCATCTGCCTACAGACACGACCTGTTAGGAGCATCTGCCTACAGACACGACCTGTTAGGAGCATCTGCCTACAGACACGACCTGTTAGGAGCATCTGCCTACAGACACGACCTGTTAGGAGCATCTGCCTACAGACACGACCTGTTAGGAGCATCTGCCTACAGACACGACCTGTTAGGAGCATCTGCCTACAGACACGACCTGTTAGGAGCATCTGCCTACAGACACGACCTGTTAGGAGCATCTGCCTACAGACACGACCTGTTAGGAGCATCTGCCTACAGACACGACCTGTTAGGAGCATCTGCCTACAGACACGACCTGTTAGGAGCATCTGCCTACAGACACGACCTGTTAGGAGCATCTGCCTACAAACACAACCTGTTAGGATCACCTGCCTACAGACACAACCTGTTAGGATCACCTGCCTACAGACACAACCTGTTAGGATCACCTGCCTACAGACACAACCTGTTAGGATCACCTGCCTACAGACACAACCTGTTAGGATCACCTGCCTACAGACACAACCTGTTAGGAGCATCTGCCTACAGACACAACCTGTTAGGATCATCTGCCTACAGACACAACCTGTTAGGAGCATCTGCCTATAGACACAGACAACCTGTTAGGATCATCTACCCACAGACACAACCTGTTAGGAGCATCTGCTTACAGACACAACCTGTTAGGAGCATCTGCCTACAGACACAACCTGTTAGGATCATCTACCCACAGACACAACCTGTTAGGAGCATCTGCCTACAGACACAACCTGTTAGGAGCATCTGCCTACAGACACAACCTGTTAGGAGCATCTGCCTACAGACACAACCTGTTAGGAGCATCTGCCTACAGACACAACCTGTTAGGAGCATCTGCCTACAGACACAACCTGTTAGGAGCATCTGCCTACAGACACAACCTGTTAGGAGCATCTGCCTACAGACACAACCTGTTAGGAGCATCTGCCTACAGACACAACCTGTTAGGAGCATCTGCCTACAGACACAACCTGTTAGGAGCATCTGCCTACAGACACAACCTGTTAGGAGCATCTGCCTACAGACACAACCTGTTAGGAGCATCTGCCTACAGACACAACCTGTTAGGAGCATCTGCCTACAGACACAACCTGTTAGGAGCATCTGCCTACAGACACAACCTGTTAGGAGCATCTGCCTACAGACACAACCTGTTAGGAGCATCTGCCTACAGACACAACCTGTTAGGAGCATCTGCCTACAGACACAACCTGTTAGGAGCATCTGCCTACAGACACAACCTGTTAGGAGCATCTGCCTACAGACACAACCTGTTAGGAGCATCTGCCTACAGACACAACCTGTTAGGAGCATCTGCCTACAGACACAACCTGTTAGGAGCATCTGCCTACAGACACAACCTGTTAGGATCACCTGCCTACAGACACAACCTGTTAGGATCACCTGCCTACAGACACAACCTGTTAGGATCACCTGCCTACAGACACAACCTGTTAGGATCACCTGCCTACAGACACAACCTGTTAGGATCATCTGCCTACAGACACAACCTGTTAGGATCATCTGCCTACAGACACAACATGTTAGGATCACCTGCCTACAGACACAACCTGTTAGGATCACCTGCCTACAGACACAACCTGTTAGGATCACCTGCCTATAGAGACACAGACAGAACCTGTTAGGATCACCTGCCTATAGAGACACAGACACAACCTGTTAGGATCACCTGCCTATAGAGACACAGACACAACCTGTTAGGATCACCTGCCTATAGAGACACAGACACAACCTGTTAGGATCACCTGCCTATAGAGACAGACACAACCTGTAGTTAGTACACACACTCCATCAAGATAATCTATGATCATCAGCCTAGAAACACAGAGATAACAGCTAGGTATAAAAACCGACACCTCTGTTCGTCGTCAGGTCTCTTGATGAGATTGAAGAGGATGTGAAGGAGCTGGTCTCTCTCTTTAGGCTCTGGGTGGAGACACGCCGTACACAGGATGAGAGGAATCAACTCCTAGAGAGACAGAGGGATAGAGAGAGATGAGAGGGGGATTAGAGAGGGATATGAGAGAGAGAGAGACGGATAGAGAGATGGATGGCGAGAGGGATGACGAGAGGGATAGAGAGATGAGAGAGAAAGATGGAGAAAGAGAGAGGGGGATGTAGAGAAGGATATGAGAGAGAGAGACAGACGGATAGAGAGAGATGGATGAGAGAGGGATGGCGAGAGGGATAGAGAGATGAGAGAGATGGAGAAAGAGAGGGGCATGGATAGAGATCAGCCTGGAGTTGTGGCTCTTTGGTTTAAGCAGGGGCGGGGCAGTCAAACAGCACAGAAAGGGTTTGCAGGCCAGGGGTGGGTGCGGGGGGCAATGGGTGAGAGAGGGAGTTTAACAACAACACTGTAACCACCACCAACAGAAACAGAACGAGGGTCAAATGAACTGGAAACGATGTGCTGTTATGTACATCCATGTATCAATGTCTCATGGTTTTATAATATGAATGACTGGTACCCCCTGGTTTAGACCAAGTTCCTACGTGAACGGTAAAGGTCGTGTGAAGTTCATAGGAGAACCAGCCTGGCGAGAGAGAACAAAACCTAAAGCATAGTTCCAGGATGGGACGGGCAGACAGCACTGCCTCATGGTCAAACTGTGGTTAGCTCTACTTTCCTGCCGCACACACAACCAAATTAGAGAGAGAGGATACACTGGTAAAAACAGTTACAAATATGTATTTTCTTTTTTGAAACCAGCAGGGTTTTCCAGCAAAGTTTCATACTTTCCTGCTGACGGTTGGCAAAATGACCAAACTCAAAGTTGAATGTTGGCAGAACAACAAAATAAAACTAAAGACGGTCTACAGTGAGAGAGGCTGGGGAATGGAGAGGGAGACCTGAAATGATTCCCTCAGCAGACGCTGGATGTCTGTAGATGCTGAGTACAACTGTCATTCATTCAAATACATATATGGATGTGCTTCACACTCAACACCCAGAGACAGATTAACGACTGTTGTGATGTGTGTTCACCAACTGTTAGAGAAAATTAAAATTTGAATTTCAAATTTAATTTGAGGGAGAACTCGCACAACAACTTCTACCCGGTCGACGATTAAGGCAGCCCGCCAGGGGGGTTGGGTAAAATGTGGAAGACACATTTCGGTTGAATGCATTCAGTTGTGCAACTGACTAGGTATCCCTTTCCCCACTTCAACCTTGTTCTATTCCAGAACCAGTGAACCCTACCCTATATTTAGACCAGGGGTGGCCAACTAGGACTTACTGCAGAACCACCATTTTCAGACCAGGGGTGGCCAACTAGGACTTACTGCAGAACCACCATTTTCAGACCAGGGGTGGCCAACTAGGATCTATTGCAGAGTGACACAATTGTAACATATTTAGACCAGGGGTGGCCAACTACGACCTATTGCAGAGTGACACCATGGTAACATGTTTAGACCAGGGGTGGCCAACTACGACCTATTGCAGAGTGACACCATGGTAACATGTTTAGACCAGGGGTGGCCAACTACGACCTATTGCAGAGTGACACCATGGTAACATGTTTAAACCAGGGGTGGCCAACTACGACCTATTATAACCATGTTGTATGTGACCATTAACGTCTGCTAACCATGTGCATGTGACCATTAACATCTGCTAACCATGTTGTATGTGACCATTAACATCTGCTAACCATGTGCATGTGACCATTAACATCTGCTAACCATGTGCATGTGACCATTAACATCTGCTAACCATGTTGTATGTGACCATTAACATCTGCTAACCATGTTGTATGTGACCATTAACATCTGCTAACCATGTTGTATGTGACCATTAACATCTGCTAACCATGTTGTATGTGACCATTAACATCTGCTAACCATGTTGTATGTGACCATTAACATCTGCTAACCATGTGCATGTGACCATTAACATCTGCTAACCATGTGCATGTGACCATTAACATCTGCTAACCATGTGCATGTGACCATTAACATCTGCTAACCATGTGCATGTGACCATTAACATCTGCTAACCATGTGCATGTGACCATTAACATCTGCTAACCATGTGCATGTGACCATTAACATCTGCTAACCATGTGCATGTGACCATTAACATCTGCTAACCATGTGCATGTGACCATTAACATCTGCTAACCATGTGCATGTGACCATTAACATCTGCTAACCATGTGCATGTGACCATTAACATCTGCTAACCATGTGCATGTGACCATTAACATCTGCTAACCATGTGCATGTGACCATTAACATCTGCTAACCATGTGCATGTGACCATTAACATCTGCTAACCATGTGCATGTGACCATTAACGTCTGCTAACCATGTGAATGTGACCAATAACATCTGCTAACCATGTTGTATGTGACCATCAACATCTGCTAACCATGTGCATGTGACCAATAACATCTGCTAACCATGTGAATGTGACCAATAACATCTGCTAACCAGGTGTATGTGACCAATAACATCTGCTAACCATGTGTATGTGACCATTAACATCTGCTAACCATGTGAATGTGACCATTAACGTATGCTAACCATGTGTATGTGACCAATAACATCTGCTAACCATGTGTATGTGACCAATAACATCTGCTAACCATGTGTATGTGACCAATAACATCTGCTAACCATGTGTATGTGACCAATAACATCTGCTAACCATGTGTATGTGACCATTAACATCTGAATGTGACCATTAACATCTGCTAACCATGTGAATGTGACCATTAACATCCGCTAACCATGTGAATGTGACCATTAACATCCGCTAACCATGTGTATGTGACCAATAACATCCGCTAACCATGTGTATGTGACCAATAACATCTGCTAACCATGTGTATGTGACCAATAACATCTGCTAACCATGTGTATGTGACCAATAACATCTGCTAACCATGTGTATGTGACCAATAACATCTGCTAACCATGTGTATGTGACCAATAACATCTGCTAACCATGTGTATGTGACCAATAACATCTGCTAACCATGTTGTATGTGACCAATAACATCTGCTAACCATGTGTATGTGACCAATAACATCTGCTAACCATGTTGTATGTGACCAATAACATCTGCTAACCATGTGCATGTGACCAATAACATCTGCTAACCATGTGAATGTGACCAATAACATCTGCTAACCATGTGAATGTGACCAATAACATCTGCTAACCAGGTGTATGTGACCAATAACATCTGCTAACCATGTGTATGTGACCATTAACATCTGCTAACCGTGTGTATGTGACCATTAACATCTGCTAACCATGTGTATGTGACCATTAACAAGTGATTGAGATGCAGCCCAGTTGTAAGGTGCAGTGCTGGATACAGGCTGTTATTTCTCTGGTGAGATAGAAACTAAGTGAAAAATCTGTCGATTGTGCCCTTGAGCAAAGCACTTCAAAAAAGGGGAAGTGGTACTGTTGACTATTCATGGTTCTCGGTCTCAAGAAGACCATACAGCTATTGGTCAGTATCTGGTTCCATGAAGACCATACAGGTATTGGTCAGTACCTGGTTCCATGAAGACCATACAGGTATTGGTCAGTATCTGGTTCCATGAAGACCATACAGGTATTGGTCAGTATCTGGTTCCATGAAGACCATACAGGTATTGGTCAGTACCTGGTTCCATGAAGACCATACAGCTATTGGTCAGTACCTGGTTCCATGAAGACCATACAGCTATTGGTCAGTACCTGGTTCCATGAAGACCATACAGGTATTGGGGAGTATCTTTCGGCAGTATCTTAGAGTAGGCTTGGTCTGTCTGCCATAAGTCCATTACGATGTATAAGTATTGATTGTAAAGAGGACAGGTGGCAGGCAGTTTTACTGTTACACTAATTCAGCCAGTCAAAGGTCTTTTGTTCCTAGTTACGTGTCCATGGTGTGGAGAGTGGAGAACGAAAAAAGGTGTGTCTTTGAGCTGGCAGTGGGAGGCCTACAAACAGTAGGAGCACAAAGGTGTGTGTGTGTGTGTTGATTCTGGCTGTCTAACGGACACAGAACAAAGTCCATACCCTCTGTCACCGAGGCAGAACAAGCTCTCTTTTCTTCATCTTGTTTTTCCTAGATTTTGGTGGGAAGCCAGATTCTTCATAGCTGTCAGTAGATCATTAAAACAATAACTGTGATATGCAAATCACATGGACTGTGTGGTGAGCCCACCTGACTCGACCAACCACTCCTTCGCACACACCTCAATCTCACACACAAACACCATAGTGTCACACACAAACACCATTGTGTCACACACCACAATCTCATAGATGAAGTCAAACCGTAGCTGACTTCAACAAGCAATAGACTAAAGGCGTCCACATGCTCCCAGTCGAAACGGTTTGGTAGAGTTTGTGCGTACAGTTGAAGTTGGAAGTATACATACACCTTAGCCAAATACATTTAAACTCAGTTTTTCTGACATTTAATCCAAGTAACAACTCCTGTCTTAGGTCAGTGAGGATCACCACTTTATTTTAAGAATGTGAAATGTCAAAATAATTGTAGAGAGAATTGTTTATTTCAGCTTTTATTTCTTTCATCACATTCCCAGTGGGTCAGAAGTTTACATACACTCAATTAGTATTTGGTAGCATTGCCATTAAATTGTTTAACTTGGGTCAAAAGTTTCAGGTAGCTTTCCACAATAAGTTGGGTGAATTTTGGCCCATTCCTCCTGACAGAGCTGGTGTAACTGAGTCTGGTTTGTAGGCCTCCTTGCTCGCACACGCTTTTTCAGTTCTGCCCACAAATTTTCTATGGGTTTGAGGTCAAGGCTTTGTGATGGCCACTCCAATACCTTGACTTCGTTGTCCTTAAGCCATTTTGCCACAACTTTGGAAGTATGCTTGGCGTCATTGTCCATTTGGAAGACCCATTTGCGACCAACATTTAACTTCCTGACTGATGTCTTGAGATGTTGCTTCAATATATCTACATCATTTTCCTGCCTCATGATGCAATCTATTTGTGAAGTGCACCAGTCCCTCCTGCAGCAAAACACCCCCACAACATGCTGCCACCCCTGTGCTTCACGGTTGGGATGGCGTTCTTCGGCTTGCAAGCCTCCCCCTTTTTCCTCCAAACATAACGATGGTCATTATGACCAAACAGTTCTATTTTTGTTTCATCAGACTAGAGGACATTTCTCCAAAAAGTACGATCGTTGTCCCCATGTGCAGTTGCAAACCGTAGTCTGGCATTTTTATGGCGGTTTTGAAGCAGTGGCTTCTTCCTTGCTGAGTGGCCTTTCAGGTTATGTCGATATAGGACTCGTTTTACTGTGGATATAGATACTTTTGTACCTGTTTCCTCCAGCATCTTCACAAGGTCCTTTGCTGTTGTTCTGGGATTGATTTGCACTTTTCACACCAAAGTATGTTAATCTCTAGGAGACAGAACGCATCTCCTTCCTGAGCAGTATGACAGCTACGTGGTCCCATGGTGTTTATACTTGCGTACTATTGTTTGTACAGATGAACGTGACACCTTCAGGTATTTGGAAATTGCTCTCAAGGATGAACCAGACTTGTGGAGGTCTAAACATTTCTGAGGTCTTGGCTGATTTCTTTTGATTTTCCCATGATGTCAAGCAATGAGGCACTGAGTTTGAAGGTAGGCCTTGAAATACATCCATAGGTACACCTCAAATGGACTCAAATTATGTCAATTAGCCTATCAGAAGCTTCTAAAGCCATGACATAATTTTCTGGAATTTTCCAAGCTGTTTAAAGGCACAGTCAATGTAGTGTATGTAAACCTCTGACACACTAATGTGATACAGTGAATTATAAGTGAAATAATCTGTCTGTAAACAATTGTTGGAAAAATACTTGTGTCATGCACAAAGTAAATGCCCTAACCAACTTGCCAAAACTATAGTTTGTTAACAAGAAATTTGTGGAGTGGTTGAAAAACGAGTTTTAATGACTCCAAACTAAGTGTATGTTAACTTCTGACATCAACTGTATATTATGATGACATTTTGTGACGTTTTTGTTCGTTTTGGACATCGGTGTGTTTTTTTGGCTGTTCAGGCAAGCTAAAGTTCAGAGCGATGTCCACGCCCATTCGTCAGTGATTGGTCAACAGTAGGGATTCTTCAAAAAAGTATTTGTTGTCATTCCACAAGGAGCGACTCATTTTCATGCACATTTTTTCTTTGAGAAATACTGCACCAAACTTCTTAGTTAGATGGAAAATTACACGACTAAGATCTCCTCTGCAAAAACATCAAAATGAATGACAGATTTCTTGAGTTATCTTAGATTAATTCTGACTATTTTTAGGAAGTGTATACTGGCTACAGCACATCAAGATGGACAAACAGTACTATTGCCGCTTTTTCGGTGGTGGAAGTTGGAGTCTTATTTTAAAGTGTAATGCAGTTGATTGGTGATGATGTCATGAACATGTAAAGGAGCTGACATCCATAACAGTATATTCCCTTTTTCACCTCAACATGGTGTAAAATACACATACAAACATACAAGCCTAAATGTAGGATCATTTTGCTGCGGGAGATTCTGGATCTATCCCCCAAGGGCATTACAATGGCGTTCTCATTGTTTTGGTCGGGTTCGATTGATCCCTTTACCTCATATATACACAAGCAATCTTAATTACTGAAACTAGCCATTACCCCTAACGGCAGGTGGCCTAGTGGTTAGAGCATTGGACTAGTAAACCGAAAGTTCAAATCCCCGAGCTGACAAGGTAAAAATCTGTCGTTCTGCCCCTGAACAAGGCAGTTAACCCACTGTTCCTAGGCCGTCATTGTAAATAAGAATTTGTTCTTAACTTAACTAGTTAAAAAGGTTAAATAAAAATAAATAAATAAAACAAATTAAAAAACATAAGCTTGTTCATACATTATCAAAATACTAGCATGGCATTGTCCTGCTCGAATTTGAGTAACTAGCCAATCAGATGAGACTTATGTGTGTTTGTAGCCAGTGGCGTGGGCCTGTGTTACACCTGGATGTGAGGTCAGGTGAGGTCATGCAGATGTGGGCGTGTCCAACTCACCTGGCACAGGTGTGCAACCATTCTCTAGGAGCAGAGAGGCATGCACAGAGCGAGACAATGGGTGAGAGAGTGAAAGAAAGACAAAAGAGAAAGCAAGAGAACAAAAAAGTGGAAGAGAGGGGGAAGGAGAGATGAGAATGTGTGAAAAACAGTGGAGACAGACGTTGAATTCCAAACTAAAGACAGAAAGAAGCCCGTGTTGATGGGAGGATGGGGGAGGAGGAGGGAGATGAGAGAGGGAGGTACCTCTCGTTTGGCCAGGAGGACATTGGGGACGATGTGAGGGAGACAGCGACCCAACATCAGCATCACACTCTCCTCATTGTCTGCTATCCTCGACACCTAAGCGGGGGGAGAGAAGGCTAATATTAAAGAGCGAAATACACATTTTGATATTTCACTGCTCTGAGGACTACATATTCCAATGGTTTCAATAGTAGTATACTATACTCTTAGACATAGAAAGCTGACACTATGGTCATGTGACTGATTAGGGGTGACCTCTGACCTCTGCCCCCAGACGACTGTCAGCTGACATCTTACAAAAGGACAACAGGGCCTGCTGGAACGCTGGTGACAACTTCCTGTCAATGAACACAAGGCGAAAAGACGAGAGCGTGAACCAGAATCAAGCTCACTCCAGTCAAGAGAAATAGAATCTGACTGTTTATTACAGGCCACTGGCTCCATCTACGGGTCACATTGAGAAACTACACTATATCTTCAGATTTACCTGTTGGGCTGGTCAAACACCACCGTCCCTCTGCACTTTAGCTTGGCATGGGGTTGTGTAGAGGTGTGTGTAGGGGAACTGACGGTCTGAGTGGGGGGGTTGCTCTCAGTGTGGGGCTTGTCAGGTTCTGAGGCTCTCCTGATGTCCAGGTACTGACCGTTGTCCAGGGGGGGCCGGGGAGGGGGAGGTGAGGATGAGGAGGAGAGGGAGTTGAGATGTGAGCCCTGGTCAGGAGGAGGGGGGGACACTGTCCTTCTCAGGCTTTGGATCTCACTGGAGGAGAGAGAAAATAAATCAGAATAGCTGTAAAGTTGTAATGATTGCAGCCTCCTGAATAGGAGCGGCAGGTGGCCTAGTGGTTAGAGCGTTGGACTAGTAACTGAAAGGTTGCTAGATCGAATCCCCGAGCTGACAATCTGTCGTTCTGCCCCTGAACAAGGCAGTTAACCCACTGTTCCTAGGCTGTCATTGTAAATAAGAATTTGTTCTTAACTGACTAGCTTAGATAAATAAAACTTATAAAATAAATAGACTGAATAGGCCCTGGGTGGACAGAGAGCTGATTGCTGAAATGCCAGTTCAAAGTTCAAGGGATAAAGGTCACATGCTGTGGCAGTGATATTTTCAAATCTAGCATCTATCTGTGACCACATAGGATGGGGTAATGGCTCTACAACCTCTCTCAACACACACCTCTGTAGTTTCTTGACCTGGTCAGCCAGACTCTGTTTTTCCTCGTTCAGTAGACTGATCTGATACTCGAACTCCTCAACCATCTCAGTCTGCTGCTGACAGAGACAGAGAAGAGGATTTGAGTAAGCATTGTGAATGGAGAGAAGGTGTGGACTAAATCAGTCTGAGTGGATTGTTTAGTTTTCAAGTCACTGCAGAGCTCTGTATCTCACTCTCCTACCTGCTGCAAGAGATCAGGTTTCTGGACAATGTAGTTCCCAGTGAGCTCGCCTGACTCCACCCCCACGGATATATCCACTGTATCCCGTGGCGACGGAAGGGCGGAGCCACAGTTCCTGTAGATCTGTAATAGGTCGGGAGGCTTCGGAATGTTCAGGCCCACGTCGTCCCACAACTCAAAGTCCTGAACGACCGTACAAGATGGGATGATATGTTTATATACTCTATACAGCCTTATATGGAACATTAAATACTTGAATGACAAATCAAACATTACCTGGTCATCATTTTCATCAGAGAATGTGATGGCCGACAGTTTGCACTCATTCTTTAATAAATATTCATTCACAAGAAAATTTAAGGCTCGCTTCTCCAGTGGGCGGATAGGTTCCTAAGAGTATAGAGACAGATGAAACATCAATCAACTCGAAAAGTCACGTTTTTCAATAAACTCTCATTTTGAAGAAACATTGTGTATTCGCTGCATTGGTACTCCACAAGTGCACTTCATACAGTTACTAGCAACGTGTAGGAGAGAGACCGGCCCACCTGAATCTCAGGATCTGATTTGTAGTTCTTGTTTCTCTCCTGAGTGTCACCCTCTAGAAAGACAAAGCAACAGAACAGATGAACCCTCCCACCCCAGTGAAAGAGGGGAGGAGCTAGAGAGAAGCTCCATAAAAAGGGAGAGATGGAGAGAGGGATGACATGGAGGAGTAGAAGTGTTAAGTACGCCACCTGCTGCCTGAGTCAAGTTGGCGCGTAGAGCCTGAATGGTCTCCTTGGCTTTCCGTAGCTCAAACTCCAGCACTGGACAGGAAGTGACATCACAACACACAGGAAGGAAGTGCATCCAACCAAGGAGCAGGAACAAACAAACAAAAAGATGGCCATGAAAAATCAAACAAAAAATTGACCAAAAGAACAACATGTATTGTAAGAAGCGGAGGCAAAAAATAAATAAAGAGACTGATAAAAATAAACGGGAGACAAACTATGAATCTAATGGACGCATGCAGCAGAGGATCCTGGGATAGCTGACTAACAGAGAGTCCTTCAATCTATATGAGTGTCTAAGGCTGCATCCCAATAGTCTAGAGTGACTTCCTCTACTCGTCTCCTTTACTTCATCTGCACTGATCTGAATGCAGAGGACAGGTGAAAGCAACATGGAGGAGGACACCTTCTGGGAATCGGTTTTCACCTATCGTGAGACAGGGAGAGGAAACTACTCTCCTCTACTGGGATGCAGACTATATAATATGCTAATAGCTGTCTGACCAGGGATTTTACAATCAATAGATAAAAACGTGAGTTTGGAGTGGTGCTGCTAGCATTGTGGTTGGTCAAATAATTTGTGTTTTAATAGGATATAATATTAGGCCTATGCATGGGAGTGGATAGCCGCTAATTACCCTATGCATTAACAATAATTACAGGAGAAAAATACATGTATATGAATTGTAATTACGTATGCTACATTGAGAGGGGTCTAAAACCTCAAGTGATTTCCCAGTTCACGTTTGTCTTTAGACACGAAGAAAACCACACGGGAGGAAGAGAAGCAATGGAGACCAGAGAGAACATGTTGCATGGCTGTGTACCAAAGATCTGCCGCTTCAGTACGTCAAGTCTGTCCCAGTTCAACAGGAAGCGGGCCAGACACATTTTCACACTGCTGATCAAGAGCGCACAGGATGCAACAAAACGAAGAACAAAAGTGAAGAAGTAAAAAATAAAAACTAAGCTAAGAAAGAAGAAAGCAGAGAGCTGCTGGCCTAGAGGAGTGTTGTCCAGTATTGGAGCCACTGGGATGGGGTTGGATCATAACAGCCAAAACACCCAGAGTCAGACAGCTGGGGGAGACATGTTGGGACGAGGGATGGAGAAGGAGGTTTAGGGAGTAGGAGATGCCGAACCACAGGGAGGGAGGGATGGAGGGAGAGTAGGGGTGGATGAGTAGAGGGTCTGTGGTTGTGAAGGGACCACAGCTTGCTCTGCTGCATGGTTACTGGAGAATCCTCCAGAACTCTCATCTTACAAAGCTAAAGGGTTGGAATTGACATTTGGCATTCAGAAAAGGAAAGATAACAGGCCAATTATAAGTCACATAAAGAGATGAGTTCAGATGTGGAGCTCATGGTCCTGTCATCAGCCACATAAAAACAATTAGACAGAACAAATTCTGAAGAAAATAAAATCCCAATAGTACTTTGCATTTTATTCACAGTACTGGTCTCTAGTCATCATATATGTTCTGAGGTGAGGAGAACAAACACTAGAATAGGCTAGGCTATATCAGTCTACACAGTAACAGAGGTCTATGTAGTGGACAGACACATTGCTCCTCTACTAGTCAGTTCATCCTCTCTGCTCTTTAACGTATTCAGTTCATCCTCTCTGCTCTTTAACGTATTCAGTTCATCCTCTCTGCTCTTTAACGTATTCAGTTCATCCTCTCTGCTCTTTAACGTATTCAGTTCATCCTCTCTGCTCTTTAACGTATTCAGTTCATCCTCTCTGCTCTTTAACGTATTCAGTTCATCCTCTCTGCTCTTTAACGTATTCAGTTCATCCTCTCTGCTCTTTAACGTATTCAGTTCATCCTCTCTGCTCTTTAACGTATTCAGTTCATCCTCTCTGCTCTTTAACGTATTCAGTTCATCCTCTCTGCTCTTTAACGTATTCAGTTCATCCTCTCTGCTCTTTAACGTATTCAGTTCATCCTCTCTGCTCTTTAACGTATTCAGTTCATCCTCTCTGCTCTTTAACGTATTCAGTTCATCCTCTCTGCTCTTTAACGTATTCAGTTCATCCTCTCTGCTCTTTAACGTATTCAGTTCATCCTCTCTGCTCTTTAACGTATTCAGTTCATCCTCTCTGCTCTTTAACGTATTCAGTTCATCCTCTCTGCTCTAACGTATTCAGTACATCCTCTCTGCTCTTTAACGTATTCAGTTCATCCTCTCTGCTCTTTAACGTATTCAGTTCATCCTCTCTGCTCTTTAACGTATTCAGTTCATCCTCTCTGCTCTTTAACGTATTCAGTTCATCCTCTCTGATATTTAACGTATTCTGTTCATCCTCTCTGATCTTTAACGTATTCTGTTCATCCTCTCTGATCTTTAATGTATTCAGCGAAGATTAGCTGGTGGGGGTCGTGAGAAAAACTCAGAAAAAAAAAAGTGTGAATTTTACATCATCCAGTGACATCGACAGCTCCTGTGAGAGAAAATAACACGGTTTCAATTACATTTAGTGCTTCATTTAAAGCAGGATGGCTTAATAAGATGGAGGTAAATCTCTCTAACGCTGTAGCCTCACTAGACAGGCCCATGGAAGGCTATGTAGGTTACTAACAGGGATATTTGAATGGGTAGGTAAATCTGGAATGGAACCATAGTGATGTCATCCTCAGCAAGCTCTACTGGGCTGGTGTGGCCTCATGATGCCACATCATACACGGCTGGAGTACTACTATGATGTCATAAATGCCTGGAGTTCTGTGACATAAAGGGCTGGGTGTGTACTGTGACATAAAGGGTTGGAGTGCTACTGTGACATCATAAAAGGCTGAATTTACACTAACAACAAAGAGCTGTAGTTATACCGTGACATCATAAAGGGCTGTAGTTATACCGTGACATCATAAAGGGCTGTAATTATACCGTGACATCATAAAGGGCTGTAGTTATACCGTGACATCATAAAGGGCTGTAGTTATACCGTGACATCATAAAGGGCTGTAGTTATACCGTGACATCATAAAGGGCTGTAGTTATACCGTGACATCATAAAGGGCTGTAGTTATACCGTGACATCATTAAGGGCTGTAGTTATACCGTGACATCATAAAGGGCTGTAGTTATACCGTGACATCATAAAGGGCTATAGTTATACCGTGACATCATAAAGGGCTGTAGTTATACCGTGACATCATAAAGGGCTATAGTTATACCGTGACATCATAAAGGACAAGGAAAGGTCCAGTATACACTGCTGTCTGTATTTCTATCCCTTCCCCTGCTCTTTTCTGTCTGTTGTTTCTCTTTTTCTCTCCTTCTTCATGTCCGTCTCTCGATCTCTGCCCGGTCAGGACAGGTACAGCTCGTCTTACCTGCCACCCTCTCGTCCGACTCCCGGTTCCCGTCGTCAGAGTAACGGGCGAAGTCCAGAGAGTCCAACGTGCTGATGCTGCCCGCTCGGTCTGGCAGGGGAAAGGCACAGAGAAAGCAATCACATCATTCAGCCCATTCATATAGTGATCATTACAGAATTCACCACATCACCCTGGATATAAACAGCTTGGGAGAAATCACAACAGACAACATAACACTATATGTGGAGAGTGGACAGGAGAGGACATGGGGGTAGACAACACCCAAACCGGTTTGTTTTCTGGGTTATACATCATCCTGAGGGGTATCCTACCAAGCAGGTTTGAGGAGTTAGCGAGGGAACTTTGGTCAACTCTGAGTTCAACTCGAGATAACCGGTCATATAAAAAGAAGCTCACCTTTAAGCCAGGCACATTTCTACGGCAACAAATCCTTCAGAACTAACCTGCTCCGGCGCAGGCTAACTCACAGCTAACTCCACTAATGACAGAATCGTTTTAAACTTCACGTAATGTAAACCTTTTGTATGACTTAATAAAAATAAATATTGCACACCAATGACAGCATTAATTCATAATGAAAGAAAAGTTTGTCACAAATGAAAAATGTGTCACTGACTCGCCCATGGATTGATGTTTCAGCATTGTCTGAATGAAGAGTTCACGGTTAGCCTTACATGCTGACCAGACCGGATACGTCGCGTGTGCGAGCGTCGCAAAATACATTTTGAAATCCATGTTATTCAATTATTGCGCCAACGAGCGTCTGCGTTGCCAAGGGCTAAAATAGAAGTCAAGTTCTATTTCTGACGCAGATGCTGCAGTTCCTGCCTCTCCCATCTCCTCATTGGTTTATAGAAGCAGGTACCCACGTGCCATCTCCTCATTGGTTATACCCACGTGGGTGATTGAAAGACAAAAGTTTTTGCCGGTTGTCGTGGTAATACTATGAAAGTGTAGATGCCAATCACCATATAAGTTCAAAGATGAAACAGCCTGGAAAGAGGAGAGATGACTCGAAACGATTCGGTTGGCCGTTTTGTGTGTGGATTAATTGTCGGAGTAGAGGACCTTGTGCATTTCAGGTAAAATAACAACTCAATGTTTATATCACAGGACAAATTAGCTAGCAACAGCAAGCTAGCTAAATAAGACAAATTAGCTAGCAAGTGCAAGCTAACTAGCTAAATTGCCATACATGTTTAATGCTTTTCGACCTGTCCCAAAATTAATGTCATTGGTTCAGCGTTTGTTTTGATATTTTAACCTGCGTGTCGTGATCGCGTTTGGTGTGGGGGTACAAAATAAATGTGCGCACGCGCGCAGCCGGTTTGGGTTCCGTGTTAGTTAACCCTGACTAGATCTAGCTTGCTTGCTTGGTTGGATACCGCTCTGGTTTCAGAAACAAATTCCCAAACAATGGAGACGCAGGCCTAGATGTAGAATGTGATAAGAATCAAATAATCAAAAGTGTCTGAATACTTATGTAAATGTAATATTTCAGTTTTTTATTGTTAAAACAAAACCTGTTTTTGCTTTATCCTTATGGGGTAGTGTGTGTAGATTGATGAGGGAGGCTGTATCAGTGAAGGAATCTCAATACTTTCCAAACGCACTGTATATCTATTGTTTTTCAAGGAACTCAATCTGGCTTTAAACTTACTCTTGAAAGTTGTAATAGTAGAATGCACAAGGTGTCATTTCTAAATTGGGTAGTGCATCATCAGTTCCTCTTGTCAGGTCAGTCATTGCAGACCTTAGAGAGCTATTTATAACTTGTCAGAAATGTTCATGTTCAGATCTCCGTGTTAAGCGATCAGTGTGTCAAGAAGCAGTGCGGCTTGGCAGGGTCGTGTTTCGGAGGATGCATGGCTCTCGACCTTCGCCACTCCAGAGTCCGTTAGGGAGTTGCAGTGATGGGACAAGACTAACTACCAATTGGATATCACAACAATCGGTAGAAAAAGGGGGTAAAAAGAAAGTGAATACACATTAGACCTAGTAAAATGTATAGAATTACCGGAATAATTCCTTTAAAACCGCTTCATTTTCTTTGCACCTCATGACAAAATGTGTAGAATTACAGGAAATAAGCGTTAAACCTGAAAAAGCGGCAATAGTACCATTTGTCCATTTTGAGACGCCGTAGCCAGTATACACTTCCTCAAAATAGTCTGAATTCATCTAACTCAAGAACTCTGTCATTCATTTTGATGTTTTTGTAGAGATCTTAGTGGCGCAATTTTACATCTAACTATGATGTTTGGTGCAGTATCAAATGTGCAAATGTGCATGAGGATCAGTCATTTCTCGTTGAATGACAACAGGCATTTCACTGAAGAACTCCTACTGTTGACCAATCGCCGACAAGGGGGAGTAGATTTTGGCTGCCGGCTTCGGCTTGCCTTGAGAAGAAAAAAAATCTTGTGTGCCTGAACAGCTGAAAAAAAGCCTTGCCGAAGTCCAAAACGAACAACAACACTAAATGTTGCCCTAACATGCAAACTGCTCCCAACTGTTTCAGCTGGGAAGCATGTGGACGCCTTTAAGGCCCCTTCTCTACTTACCAAACCAGAGGTGATGCCACAGTAATGAATGTGAGTCACATGGTCAGATCTGTGGCCACACAAAGCACACACACTCAGTCCTGTGACTGCCAAGGGAGGGTGTGTGTGAGAGAGTGTCCATTCACTGCCAACATGTTTGGAACCCTTTCTTGTGTGTGTGTGTGTGTGTGTGTGTGTGTGTGTGTGTGTGTGTGTGTGTGTGTGTCCATGGCTTATATTGTCGTCTCTTGTGTCTGAGAACAGACAGCCTGAGATTTCATATGGCCCCATCTTTCCAGTATGCTCCCTCCCAATCAATGAGTGCAGTACGTTGTGGGACGCTAATTGCAACAACATTCTCAGTGACTATTTGGCTGGGGGGTGTTGAGGACACTCTGGTGCTTCAGACAGATCTCAGAATGTCTGGAATCTGTAGGGGATGACAGGATCTTTCACAAAGGAAAGGAGAGGGGGGAGTGAGAAACAGTGAGAGAGGGGGGGAGTGAGAGCGAGACTCTAGGCCTGGCTGGCCCAACAAGTGTCTGATTGTCATCCCCACAGTGACCGTACGTACATATCCCAACCAGAAGCCATGGATGACAGGCAACATCCGCACCGAGCCAAAGGCTAGATGCTCCTTATAGGACACATCACTGCACTCAATACTCTTCTGTAAACTGGTCATCTCTGTATACCCGTCACAAGACCCACTGGTTGTTGCTCATTTATAAAACCCTCTTAGGCCTCACTCCCCCCTATCTGAGATATCCACTGCAGCCCAGCTAGATCCTCCACATACCAAACACCCAGTCACATTCTGTTAAAGATCCCCAAAGCACACACACCCCTGGGTTGCTCGTCTTATCAATTCGCTACAGCTAGCGACTGGAACGAGCTGCAACAAACACTCAAACTGGACAGTTTTATCTCAATCTCTTCATTCAAAGACCTTATCATGGACAGTCTTACTGACAGTTGTGGCTGCTTTGCATAATGTATTGCTGTTTCTGACTTCTTGCCCTTTGTGCTGTTGTCTGTGCCCAACAATGTTTGTACACTTTTGTGCTGCTACCATGCTGTGTTGTCATGTGTTGCTGCCATGCTATGTTGTCGTCTTAGGTCTCTCTTTAGGTAGTGTTGTCTCTGGTCTTGATTTGTGTTCTGTCCTATATTTTTATTTAATTTATTTTAAATCTCAGCACCCGTCCCTGCAGGAGGCCTTTTGCCTTTTGGTAGGCCGTCATTGTAATTAAGAATGTGTTCTTAACTGACTTGCCTCGTTCAATTAAAAATTAAAAATAAATAGAGCTGAGCTAAATAGAGCTTAAAGGAGCGGGACACTAATCCGGACGCTTATAAGAAATACTGCTATGCTGTCAGACAATCCATCAAACAGGAAAAGCGCCAATACAGGACTAAGATTGAATCGTACCACACCGGCTCTGACGGTCGTCGGATGTGGCAGGGCTTGAAAAATATTATGGACTAAAGGGAAGCACAGCCACGAGCTTCCCTGTGACACGAGCCTACCAGACGAGCTAAATGCCTTATGCTCACTTCGAGCCAAGCAACACTGAAGCACGCATGAGAGCACCAGAGTGCCAAGTACCAGAGTACCAAGTCTAGGACCAAAAGGCTCCTACCCCCCAGCCATAAGACCGCTGAACAATTAATCAAATGGTCACCCGGACTATATATAAAAACAATTAATTGTCATAAATTGTCATTTTAATTTAAAAAATATATGTTTTGAGCTTGTAATGCATCTTAGAAAATTGGCTACGACATACCTAATGAATGCAACACTGGTGACACCCCTGGCTCAAACTAATGGCTCTGACCGCTGGGAACTGTTGGAAATGAAGGTTCTCCTCCCAGCCGTGCCGGTCTGCTCTGAATATGATTACCAAATCTACCCAATTCATGTCAAACCTAAAACTGCTATTGGCTAAACTTTATCTACTTGAATCCCTCCTTCCTCCTAAAATGTATGTTTTAAGACGGCTATTACAATCAGTTCACGATTATTGTCCGTAATTGTCGGTTACATGATTATACAATAATTGTGCCTCCCTGCCCTACTGACAGGGAGGAGGAGAACAGTAAATCAGAGTCATTATTATGATAGATCTATTCTACAGCATGATAGCTGAATTATCATGTACAGACAGTGCAGGCTTATAGACTGAGGTGTGCACACACACACACACACACACGAAGATAGAGCTATGAACAGGAGCCCAGACAGGCCAGAACAGAAACAGGTGGCGCAGACCCAAATGTCCCACAGTTTGATTAAACCAGCCTCTCCCAGCCCTGCAGCAAATCTGTGTCTGTGTGCTTTTTTTCTTACTGTGTGCATGTTTATGTGTCATTTCTTCTAACCTATTAAGTGTGTGTGTGTGTGTGTGTGTGTTCTTCTTGCTCTGAATGAGCAAGTGTGTGCTTGACTGCGTGTTCCTAGCGCCCAAGAAGGCAGGGTAGTAGGCTAGGCCTTGGCTAAGTCTTTTCAACGAACAGAATGGCTCGCTAAAACAGTGCGCTAATGCTAACAGCTTAGTCTCTGATTGAACTGGGCGTTGAGCGAGCAGATTGTAGCGAGATGCTAATCAGCTAGCCACTGAGGAGAAAACAATGAGCTGGGTAGAGAGGGAGAGTGGGCAAGAGGACCATTGTGCAAATGGGAGGAGGGGCTCATCCAGCTACTCTTGCTCAATGAGTAGCCTAACCTGAGAACTTGTATTAACTCCTGGAATTAGGCCTAATGTTTAGGCTCAGTGGCCTATGGTGTTGAGTTGTGCAGTGGCCTGCTGCAGCAGGTGAACAGAGCACCATGCTAGCTGCTAAATTAGCAGGGTGGTGGTGACAGAGAGCTAGCCAGATCATAGTGCTAACAGCAAGTGACCCTTTTGATGCCCAGCCTGTGAGATGGTAGCTTTACTCTGACCTTTTCCCACATGCTTCCTACGTGGTGCATGACACCTCTGTTAGGTCTACATGATGTGCCACCAATGGAGCAGATAATGCACAATGTTACAACATAATAAAACTAGTTCTATATATTTTAACGGGCCCTAAAACTCCTCTCATTCTAGTTGTACAGGCCTGCTTGAAACCTGGAAAGAGTGAGCAGAGGCGGCAAGGGCAAGGAAACCCTCCCCTGGGCTGGGTGTAGGCCTATTGACCCTAGGGGCAGACCCTCAAGCTGTCCCCCTCTCTGCCTCTTCTCACCTCCTGTTTATCAGTGAAATTAACACAATAGAGGACAGGTGGAGTTCCTGTCAGCATCCTGTTCTTAAGATCAGATCTAGAATCACCAAATCCTAACCATAACGCTGTGGGGTGAAATGCTAAATTGACCATAGATCAATGTCTGAGGGCAACTTCATCCAAGCCCTCACCCATCCTTAGAGATCAATTATTTTTAAATCCAATCAAATTGTATGTCACATGCTTTGTAAACAGGTATAGACTAACAGTGAATAATAACTACCCAACAATGCAGAGAGAATTTTTTTTTAAATAACACAAGCAATGCCCCCTGGGAAACCTCAGTCCTCTAGCTCCAAGGCAACAGCGAGGCGCCACAGACAGAGGCAATTAGGCTTAGCCATGAGCTGAACAATGTCTGCTATACATAGAGGCTAGTAAGCTACATGATGAGGTGGAATACTTGTATCATGACAAGCATCCTTAGTTCCTCCCTCCCAAGACAGCCTAATAATCACTGATCTCACATGCCTGTACAGGTGCAAGCTGTATAGTGGAACCCCTGCTTTCACCTATCCAGTTGTTAGATCGGGAAGGACTAAGTACAGAAAGTGGGAGGCACATAACACAATCATGGAAATGCAGTTTCCACAGCTCAGGCTCCTATTTTTATCGTAGCCCTTATCAGTAGAAAGGGATGGAAATAAGGTCAGCAGCCTTGATTGTTGCTAAAACAGTACGACACAGAATACAGATCAGAACTAAGAATGCATTCCTGTGTTCATTGGTGCAAAATGTCAAAGAACCCATGCCCCTAAGATTTCATTGGTGCAGAATGTCAAAGAACCCATGCCCCTAAGATTTGGGGCAGTTGAATGTTCAGTTTGCTGTTGTAGAAGTAGTCCATTTGTGTCAGCATACCATTGTGTTGTGTGTGTGTGTGTCAAATCTATTCTATAAAAGGGGGGAAGGGGACTAATACCACAGAAGGTGACAACCATCTTCCTACCCAGCTACTCCACTTTACTCTTCAGCTGTTAGGCAGAATGATTTACAACCTGTAGGCCATGTGAATTATCCTGGTACATACTCTATGTAATGGCAGCTAGAGACCGCGACAGGCAGCTAGAGACAGCGACAGGCAGCAAGAGACCGCAACAGGCAGCAAGAGACCGCAACAGACACAGCTAGAGACAGATGTCGTGTCTTTGCTATCGTTAAATTGAAGACTTATAGTTTTTATCAAAGATTCCTGTAATTAGGGATTACGCGATCACTTGAGTAATAACGTAACTAATTAACTATGAATGAGGGCACCAGGGAAAGTTATTAGATTACAAAGTTACACTGCTCAAAAAAAATTTGTGGCCTGCTGGAGGTCATTTTGCAGGGCGCTGGCAGTGCACCTTGCACTAAGGCGGAGGTAGCGGTCCTGCTGCTGGGTTGTTGCCCTCCTACGGCCTCCTCCACGTCTCCTAATGTACTGGCCTGTCTCCTGATAGCGCCTGCATGCTCTGGACACTACGCTGACAGACACAGCAAACCTTTTTGCCACAGTTCGCATTGATGTGCCATCCTGGATGAACTGCACTACCTGAGCCACTTGTGTGGGTTGTAGACTCCGTCTCATGCTACCACTAGAGTGAGAACACCGCCAGCATTCAAAAGTGACCAAAACATCAGCCAGGAAGCATAGGAACTGAGAAGTGGTCTGTGGTCACCACCTGCAGAATCACTCCTGTTTTGGGGGGTGTCTTGCTAATTGCCTATAATTTCCACCTTTTGTCTATTCCATTTGCACAACAGCATGTGAAATTTATTGTCAATCAGTGTTGCTTCCTAAGTGGACAGTTTAATTTCACAGAAGTGTGATTGACTTGGAGTTACATTGTGTTGTTTAAGTGTTCCCTTTATTTTTTTGAGCAGTGTATAATTTCCCAATATAACCTTTCAGATATTTTCATATCTGATCAATAGTCTTCTAATTAATGATTTATTTCCCTCACGTTAGTCTCATTCCAAACGTCGTAAATTGTTGATTATCTGCACGAACCCAGTCTTCACTATGAGTCATCCATACATCAATTGTCTTAAATCATTTATTTATTACTAACTAATTAATTCACAGAAATGCATAAACAAACAAACAAACTTAAAACAGTTAGATGAAATGATGGGAGAAATATGCCCTAGGGGGCTAAACCGGCATGGCAGCTGTTAGACAAAGGGAAAATGGCGTTCGACTAAGAATTCACTACAGAGTCCATAACTATAACAATTTACATGCTAATCCTTACACATGAACGCTCACTCATTCGGGAACAATTGCAATCAATATATATATAGTTACGCTCGGTGTGTGTCGTCTTGATCGCTGGAGAGAAGTTTGTTTTGGTTGGAGTTCCTTCTGTCCCGGTTATTGTGGATAGTTCAGTGACATTCGTTATAGAATGGATGTTTCGGCGGTTGTCTTTCTTCGCGTTCAATGATACCGAATTCCTAGCTGCAGACTAGTAGTCAATATCAAACTTGTTATTATTCGGCTAAGAGTTTAACCACGTGGTATGGTTAAAGATTCAGCAATGGTACTCAACCTTCGTTCTCCTCCTGGAGGATAAACATGGTCTAATGGTAATTTCTTAGAGTTGGCTTTTATTCAGATAGCAGGAAGGGGCGGTCCTTGGATGTCTCTGACCCAACTGGCTCAGGGGCGGGTCCTCTGATTTAGTTCAAATAAAAAGGGATTTGTATTTTCCTTCATTAAACAGATCAAAATCATATTACACAATTATACAAACAGTATCATACTCACTCATTCATTTTATACAACAAACAGATGTAAACCTCATATCTGAGGTTATTATATAAACAGCGGTATGGTAATGTAGTCCCACAGTCTCTCATGAGTTTCCCACGTGGTGGCCAATGGGCATGTTAATAGCTGGACTCTCCACCGATCCTTTATACTTTTGCAGGAACATGAAATATGTTCGTACCTCAAGTTCTGTGAGGTGGGAGAAAATTCCTTTGTCCTGAAAGTTTACCCTCTGTCTAATACTGTTGGGCCATGAGGAGATTCTCAGGAATTTACGACATCTCTCTGTGACCACAGCATGGGTTGAAGGGGCAGGGAAAGGCAGGGAGATGGGGATGGGGTTTGCAACACCCAAGCAGGCGACGTCATGACACAGACACAGCTAGAGACAGCGACAGGCAGAGAAGGCGACAGCTACGGCTAGAGACAGCTACGGCTAGAGACAGCTACGGCTAGAGACAGCTACGGCTAGAGACAGCTACGGCTACAGACAGCTACGGCTACAGACAGCTACGGCTACAGACAGCTACGGCTACAGACAGCTACGGCTACAGACAGCTACGGCTACAGACAGCTACGGCTACAGACAGCTACGGCTACAGACAGCTACGGCTACAGACAGCTAGCTACAGACAGCTAGCTACAGACAGCTAGCTACAGACAGCTAGCTACAGACAGCTAGCTACAGACAGATTGAGACAGCTGAAGGCAGTAAGAGACTATAGACAGCTACAGTGACTTCAGAAATTATTCACACCCCTTGACTTTTTCCACATTTTGTGGTGTTACAGCCTGAATTTAAAATTGATTAAATGTAGATGTTTTGTCACTGGCCTACATACAATAGCCCATAATGTCAAAGTGGATTTTTTAAAACTGTTTTTTTTTTTTCTCTCCCACCTTTATTTAACCAGGTAAGCCAGTTGAGAACAAGTTCTCATTTACAACTGCGACCTGGCCAAGATAAGCAAAGCAGTTCGACACAAACAACAGAGTTACACATAACTGGAATAAACAAGCGTCCAGTCAATAACACAATATATATATATTTAAATAAGTCTATATACGGTGTCTGCAAATGGCGTGAGGAGGTAAGGCAATAAATAGGCCATAGTAGCGAAGTAATTACAATTTAGCAAATTAACACTGGAGTGATAGATGTGCAGATGTGCAGATGATGATGTGCAAGTAGAAATATTGATGTGCAAAAGAGCAGAAAAGTAAATTAAAAAAACAATATGGGGATGAGGTAGGTAGATTGGATGGGCTATTCACAGATGGACTATGTACAGCTGCAGCGATCGGTTAGCTGCTCAGATAGCTGATGTTTAAAGTTAGAGGGAGAAATAAGTGTCCAACTTCAGCGAATCTTGCAATTCGTTCCAGTCATTGGCAGCAGAGAACTGAAAGGAAAGGCAAACAAAGGAGGTGTTGGCTTTGGGGATGACCAGTGAGATATACCTGCTGGAGCACGTGCTACAGGTGGGTGTTGTTATGGTGACCAGTGAGATATACCAGCTGGAGCGCGTGCTACGAGTGGGTGTTGTTATGGTGACCAGTGAGATATACCTGCTGGAGCACGTGCTACGGGTGGGTGTTGTTATGGTGACCAGTGAGATATACCTGCTGGAGCACGTGCTACGGGTGGGTGTTGTTATGGTGACCAGTGAGATATACCTGCTGGAGCACGTGCTACGGGTGGGTGTTGTTATGGTGACCAGTGAGATATACCTGCTGGAGCGCGTGCTACGAGTGGGTGTTGTTATGGTGACCAGTGAGATATACCTGCTGGAGCACGTGCTATGGGTGGGTGTTGTTATGGTGACCAGTGAGATATACCTGCTGGAGCACGTGCTACGGGTGGGTGTTGTTATGGTGACCAGTGAGATATACCTGCTGGAGCACGTGCTACGAGTGGGTGTTGTTATGGTGACCAGTGAGATATACCTGCTGGAGTGCGTGCTACGGGTGGGTGTTGTTATGGTGACCAGTGAGATATACCTGCTGGAGCGCGTGCTATGGGTGGGTGTTGTTATGGTGACAAGTGAGATATACCTGCTGGAGCGCGTGCTACGGGTGGGTGTTGTTATGGTGACAAGTGAGATATACCTGCTGGAGCGCGTGCTACGGGTGGGTGTTGTTATGGTGACAAGTGAGATATACCTGCTGGAGCGCATGCTACGGGTGGGTGTTGTTATGGTGACAAGTGAGATATACCTGCTGGAGCGCGTGCTACGGGTGGGTGTTGTTATGGTGACCAGTGAGATATACCTGCTGGAGCACGTGCTATGGGTGGGTGTTGTTATGGTGACCAGTGAGATATACCAGCTGGAGCGCGTGCTATGGGTGGGTGTTGTTATGGTGACCAGTGAGATATACCTGCTGGAGCACGTGCTACGGGTGGGTGTTGTTATGGTGACCAGTGAGATATACCTGCTGGAGTGCGTGCTACGGGTGGGTGTTGTTATGGTGACCAGTGAGATATACCTGCTGGAGTGCGTGCTACGGGTGGGTGTTGTTATGGTGACCAGTGAGATATACCTGCTGGAGTGCGTGCTACGGGTGGGTGTTGTTATGGTGACCAGTGAGATATACCTGCTGGAGCGCGTGCTACTGGTGGGTGTTGTTATGGTGACCAGTGAGATATACCAGCTGGAGCACGTGCTACGGGTGGGTGTTGTTATGGTGACCAGTGAGATATACCTGCTGGAGCACGTGCTACGGGTGGGTGTTGTTATGGTGACCAGTGAGATATACCAGCTGGAGCGCGTGTTACGGGTGGGTGTTGTTATGGTGACCAGTGAGATATACCAGCTGGAGCGCGTGTTACGGGTGGGTGTTGTTATGGTGACCAGTGAGATATACCAGCTGGAGCGCGTGCTACGGGTGGGTGCTGCTATAGTGACCAGTGAGATATACCTGCTGGAGCGCGTGCTACGGGTGGGTGCTGCTATAGTGACCAGTGAGATATACCTGCTGGAGCGCGTGCTACGGGTGGGTGCTGCTATAGTGACCAGTGAGATATACCTGCTGGAGCGCGTGCTACGGGTGGGTGCTGCTATAGTGACCAGTGAGATATACCAGCTGGAGCGCGTGTTACGGGTGGGTGTTGTTATGGTGACCAGTGAGATATACCTGCTGGAGCGCGTGCTACGGGTGGGTGTTGTTATGGTGACCAGTGAGATATACCAGCTGGAGCACGTGCTACGGGTGGGTGTTGTTATGGTGACCAGTGAGATATACCTGCTGGAGCGCGTGCTATGGGTGGGTGTTGTTACGGTGACCAGTGAGATATACCAGCTGGAGCGCGTGCTACGGGTGGGTGGTGTTATGGTGACCAGTGAGATATACCAGCTGGAGCGCGTGCTACGGGTGGGTGTTGTTACGGTGACCAGTGAGATATACCAGCTGGAGCGCGTGCTACGGGTGGGTGTTGTTATGGTGACCAGTGAGATATACCTGCTGGAGTGCGTGCTACGGGTGGGTGTTGTTATGGTGACCAGTGAGATATACCTGCTGGAGCGCGTGCTACGGGTGGGTGTTGTTATGGTGACCAGTGAGATATACCTGCTGGAGTGCGTGCTACGGGTGGGTGTTGTTATGGTGACCAGTGAGATATACCTGCTGGAGTGCGTGTTACGGGTGGGTGTTGTTATGGTGACCAGTGAGATATACCTGCTGGAGCGCGTGCTACGGGTGGGTGTTGTTATGGTGACCAGTGAGATATACCAGCTGGAGCGCGTGCTACGGGTGGGTGTTGTTATGGTGACCAGTGAGATATACCTGCTGGAGCGCGTGCTACGGGTGGGTGTTGTTATGGTGACCAGTGAGATATACCAGCTGGAGCGCGTGCTACGGGTGGGTGTTGTTATGGTGACCAGTGAGATATACCTGCTGGAGCGCGTGCTACGAGTGGGTGTTGTTATGGTGACCAGTGAGATATACCTGCTGGAGCGCGTGCTTTGGGTGGGTGTTGTTACGGTGACCAGTGAGATATACCTGCTGGAGCACGTGCTACGGGTGGGTGTTGTTATGGTGACCAGTGAGATATGCCTGCTGGAGCGCGTGTTACGGGTGGGTGTTGTTATGGTGACCAGTGAGATATACCAGCTGGAGCGCGTGCTACGGGTGGGTGTTGTTATGGTGACCAGTGAGATATACCTGCTGGAGCACGTGCTACGGGTGGGTGTTGTTATGGTGACCAGTGAGATATACCTGCTGGAGCGCGTGCTACGGGTGGGTGTTGTTATGGTGACCAGTGAGATATACCTGCTGGAGCACGTGCTATGGGTGGGTGTTGTTATGGTGACCAGTGAGATATACCTGCTGGAGCGCGTGCTACTGGTGGGTGTAGTTATGGTGACCAGTGAGATATACCTGCTGGAGCGCGTGCTACGGGTGGGTGTTGTTATGGTGACCAGTGAGATATACCAGCTGGAGCGCGTGCTACGAGTGGGTGTTGTTATGGTGACCAGTTAGAAATACCTGCTGGAGCACGTGCTACGGGTGGGTGTTGTTATGGTGACCAGTGAGATATGCCTGCTGGAGCGCGTGCTACGGGTGGGTGTTGTTATGGTGACCAGTGAGCTGAAATAAGGCAGAGGTTTACCTAGCAAAGAATTACAGATGACCTGGAGCCAGTGGGTCTGGCGACGAATATGTAGCGAGGGCCAGCCGACGAGAGCATACAGGTCGCAGTGGTGGGTGGTATATGGGTCTTTGGTGGCAAAACGGATGGCACTGATAGACTGCATCCAGTTTGCTGAGTAGAGTGTTGGAGGCTATTTTGTAAATAACATCGCCGAAGTCGAGGATCGGTAGGATAGTCAGTTTTACGAGGGTATGTTTGGCGGCGTAAGTGAAGGAGGCCTTGTTGCAAAATAGGAAGCCGATTCTAGATGTAATTTTGGATTGGAGATGTTTAATATGAGTCTGGAAGGAGAGTTTACAGTCTAGCCAAACACCTAGGTATTTGTAGTTGTCCACATATTCTAAGTCAGAACCGCCCAGAGTAGTGATACTAGTCGGGTGGTGCGGGTAGTGAACGGTTGAAGAGCATGCATTTAGTTTTACTAGCGTTTAAGAGCAGTTGGAGGCCACGGAAGGAGTGTTGTATGGCATTGAAGCTCGTTTGGAGGTTTGTTAACACAGTGTCCAAAGAAGGGCCAAATGTATACAGAATGGTGTCGTCTACAAAGAGGTGGATCAGAGAATCACCTGCAGCAAGAGCGACATCATTGATATATACAGAGAAAAGAGTCGGCACGAGAATTGAACCCTGTGGCACCCCCATAGAGACTGCCAGAGGTCCAGACAACAGGCCCTCCGATTTGACACACTGAACTCTGTCTGAGAAGTAGTTGGTGAACCAGGCGAGGTAGTCATTTGAGAAACCAAGGCTGTTGAGTCTGCCGATAAGAATACGGTGATTTACAAAGTTGAAAGCCTTGGCCAGGTCGATGAAGACGGCTGAACAGTACTGTCTTTTATCGATGGTGGTTATGATATCATTTAGTACCTTGAGCGTGGCTGAGGTGCACCCGTGACTAGCTCGGAAACCGGACTGCGCAGCGGAGAAGGTATGGCGGGATTCGAAATGGTCAGTGATCTGTTTATTAACTTGGCCTTCAAAGACTTTAGAAAGGCAGGGCAGGATGGATATAGGTCTATAACAGTTTGGGTCCAGAGTGTCACCCCCTTTGAAGAGGGGTATGACCAAGGCAGCTTTCCAATATTTTGGGATCTCGGACGATACGAAAGAGAGGTTGAACAGACTGGTAATAGGGGTTGCAACAATGGCGGCGGATAATGTTAGAAAGAAAGGGACTTATGTTTGAAATTATTACAAATTAGTTAATGAAAAGCTGAAATGTCTTGAGTGAATAAGTATTCAACCCCTTTGTTATGGCAAACCTAAATAAGTTCAGGAGTAAAGATGTACTTAAGAAGTCACATAATAAGATGCATGGATTGTGTGCAATAATGGTGTTTAACATGATTTATGAATGACTGCCTCATCTCTGTACCCCACACATACAATTATCTGGAATGTCCCTCAGTTGAGCAGTGCATTTCAAACACAGATTTAACCACAAAGACCAAGGATCTTTTCCAATGCCCCACAAAGGGAACCAATTGGTAGATTGGTATAAACAAAAAAAAGGAAACATTGAATATCCCTTTGAGCATGGTAAAGTTATTAATTACACTTGACTACAAACACAGGCGTTCTTCCTACCTCAGTTGCTGGAGAAGAAAGGAAACCACTCAGGTATTTCAAAATGAGGCCAATGATGACTATAAAACAGTTGCAGAGTTTAATGGCTGTGATAGGAGAAAACATAGGACAGATCAACAACATTGTAGTTACTCCACAATACTAACCTAATTGACAGAGTGAAAAGAAGGAAGTGTGCATCCTGTTTGCAACAAGGTATTAACTTCTCTAGTGTAAGTGGCAGCATTCGGAATTTGATGAAATGCATGGTAGATTTGGATAGAAAACACTCTAAAGTTTCCAAAACTGTTAAAATAGTGTCTGTGAGTATAACAGAACTGATTTGGTAGGCGAAAACCTGAGAAAAATCCATTCAAGAAGTTTTTTATTTTTTTTGGTTTTGTAGTTTTCTATTCAATGCCATTACAGTATCCATTGACTTAGGACTCAAATTGCAGTTTCTATGCCTTCCACCAGATGTCAACAGTCTTTAGAAATTGTTTCAGGATTGTATTCTGAAAAATGAGGAAGTAAGAGCAGTCTGAATGAGTGGACCCTAAAGTGTCACAGAGCTTTTTCAGTGCCTTTTTTTCAGTGCCTTTCTTGTTACCTATTATATTGACGACGTTATTGTCCGGTTGAAATATTATCGAGTATTTAGGCTCAAATTTGGATTCACAAGAAGTTAATCTTTAAACCTATGTAAAATATGTTTTGTTTTCTATATTTTTATAATGAGTATTTCTGTATTTGAATTTGGCGCCCAGCAGTTTCACTGGCTGTTGAAGAGGTGGGACGCTAACGTCTCACGTACCCAAGAGAGGTTAAAGTAATTCTGCAAAAAACGATTTATCCTGAATACAAAGTGTTATGTTTGGGGCAAATCCAATACAACACATTAGAGTACCACTCTCCATATTTTCAAGAATAGTGGTGACTGCATCATGTTATGGTATGCTTGTAATCATTTCAGGATTGGGGAGGTTTTCAGGGTAAAAAAATACATGTAATGGAGCTAAGCACAGGCGATTTCAGTCTGCTTTCCACCAGACACTGGGAGATTAAATGACTTTTCACCAGATGAATAACCTAAAACACAAGGCCAAATCTACACAGAGGTTGCTTACCAAGAAGACGATGAATGTTGCGGGGTGGCCGAGTTACAGTGTGGACTTAAATCTGCTTGAAAATCTATGGCAAGACCTGTCTAGCAATGATCAACAACCAATTAGACAGAGATTGAACACTTTGAAACAAATAAAAATGGGTAAATGTTGCACAACCCAGGTGTGGAAAACTCAAGAGACTTACACAGAAAAACTGAATGCTGTAATCGCTGCCAAAGGTGCTTCTACAAAGTATTGACTCAGGGGTGGGAATACTTACAGTACCAGTCAAAAGTTTGACACACCTACTCATTCAAGGGTTTTTCTTTATTTTTACTATTTTCTACATTGTAGAATAATAGTGAAGATATCAAAACTATGAAATAACACATATGGAACCATGTAGTAACCAAAAGAAAGTGTTAAACAAGTCAAAATATATTTTAGATTCTTCAAAGTAGACACCCTTTGCCTTTGACAGCTTTGCACACTTGGTCTTGAAGGAGTTCCCACATATGCCGAGCACTTGTTGGCTGCTTTTCCATCACTCTGCGGTCCAACTCATCCCAAACCATCTCAATTGGGTTGAGGTCGGGTGATTGTGGAGGCCAGGTCATCTGATGCAGCACTCATTACTCTCCATCTTGGTCAAATAGCCCTTACACATCATGGAGATGCGTTGGGTCATTGTCCTGTTGAAAAACAAAATTATAGCCCCACTAATCGCAAACCAGATGGGATGGTCGTTCTCGCTGCAGAATGCTGTGGTAGCCATGCTGGTTAAGTGTGCCTTGAATTCTAAATAAATCAATCACTGACAGTGTCACCAGCAAATCACCCCCACAACTCCTCCTCCATGTTTCACGGTGGGGTTCAAACCAAAAATCGCAAATTTGGACTCAAATTAAAATACAGATTTCAACCGGTCTTATGTCCATTGCTCGTGTTTCTTAGATCAAGCAAGTCTCTTCTTATTGGTGTCCTTTAGTAGTGGTTTCTTTGCATCAATTCGACCATGAAGGCCTGATTCAGTCTCCTCTGAACAGTTGATGTTGAGATGTGTCTGTTACTTGAACTCTGAAGCATTTATTTGGGCTGCAATTTCTGAGGCTGGTAGCTCTAATGAACTTATCCTCTGCAGCAGAGGTAACTCTGGGTCTTCCTTTCCTGTGGTGGTCATCATGAGAGCCAGTTTCATCAGAGCTCGATGGTTTTTGCGACTGCACTTGAAACTTTCAAAGGTCTTGAAATGTTCCGTTTTGACTGACTTTTATGTCTTAAAGTAATGACGGAATGTTGTTTCTCTTTGCTTATTTGAGCTGTTCTTGCCATAATATGGACTTGGTCTTTTACCAAATAGGGCTACTGTATTTTCTGTATACCCTCCTTACCTTGTCACAACACAACTGATTGGCTCAAACGCATTAAGAAGGAAAGAAATTCCACAAATTAACTTTTAACTAGGCACATCTGTTAATTGTGGACATCTATAAGTACCCAGGTGTCTGGCTAGACTGCAAACTCTCCTTCCAGACTCATATCAAACATCTCCAATCCAAAATTAAATCTAGTCGGCTTTCTATTTCGCAACAAAGCCTCCTTCACTCACGCCGCGAAACTTACCCTAGTAAAACTGACTATCCTACCGATCCTCGACTTCGGCGATGTCATCTACAAAATAGCTTCCAATACTCTACTCAGCAAACTGGATGCAGTCTATCAGTGCCATCCGTTTTGCCACCAAAGACCCATATACTACCCACCACTGCGACCTGTATGCCCTAGTCGGCTGGCCCTCGCTACATGTTCGTCGTCAGACCCACTGGCTCCAGGTCATCTACAAGGCTATGCTAGGTAAAGTGCCGCCTTATCTCAGTTCACTGGTCACGATGGCTACACCCACCCGTAGCACGAGCATCTCACTGATCATCCCTAAAGCCAAAACCTAATTTGGCCGCCTTTCCTTCCAGTTCTCTGCTGCCTGCGACTGGAACGAATTGCAAAAATCTCTGAAGTTGGAGACTTTTATCTCCCTCAACAACTTTAAACATCTGCTATCTGAGCAGCTAACCGATCGCTGCAGCTGTACATAGTCCATCGGTATATAGCCCACCCAATTTACCTACCTCACCCCCATACTGCATTTATTTATTTACTTTTCTGCTCTTTTGCACACCAGTATCTCTACTTGCACATGATCATCTGATGATTTATCACTCAAGTGTTAATCTGCTAAATTGTAATTATTTGATTTATTGCCTACCTCCTCATGCCTTTTGCACACATTGTATATAGATTCTCTTTTTTTCTACCATGTTATTGACTTGTTTATTGTTTACTCCATGTGTAACTGTTGTTGTCTGTTCACACTGCTATGCTTTATCATGGCCAGGTCGCAGTTGCAAATGAGAACTTGTTCTCACTAGCCTACCTGGTTAAATAAAGATGAAATAAAAAATAAAATAAAAATTGAAATGCATTCCAGGTGACTACCTCATGAAGCTGGTTGAGAGAATGCCAAGAGTGTGCAAAGCTGTCATCAAGAATCTCAAATATAAAATATTTATTTAACCATGTTTTTGTTACGTCATGATTCCATGTGTTATTTCATAGTTTTGATGTCTTCACTAATATTCTACAATGTAGAAAATAGCCTAAATAAATTAAAACCCTTGAATGAGTAGGTGTGTCCAAACCTTTGACTGGTACTGTATGTAAATGTGATAGTTCTGTATTTAATTTTTCACTAAATATGCAAACATGTCTAAAAACATGTTTTCACTTTGCCATTATGGGGTATTGTGTGTAGATGGGTGAGCATTTGTTTTATTTATTTATTTAGAATTCAGTCTATAAAACAAATAAATGTGGAATAAATCAAGGGGTATGAATACTTTCTGAAGGCACTGTATAGGCAGATAATGACAGCTACAGGCAGTTAGACAGAAGAGAGATAGGCCTAGTTAGTGTTTGAGTAGCCTGTATCTTCAGCAGCAGCCTACATGACGCCAATATGCAAATATCTCAATTACTAGACTGGTATAAAGAAGGTTGTCTGATGGGCCTTTTCAGGTCGCCAGCTAGCTATTCATAGTCACCACTATTCTGGTTCGTGGACTACAGGAAATGGAGTGCCAAGCACGCCTCCATTCACATCGACAGGCTGTGTCTACATCACTAAGGATCTATCATGGTCCACACACACCAACACAGTAGTGAAGAGGGCACGACAACGCCTCTCCCCCCTCAGGAGGCTGAAATGATTTTGCATGGGCCCTCAGATCCTCAAAAAGTTCAACAGCTGCACAATCAAGAACATGCTGACTGGCTGCATCACCGCTTGGTATGGCAACTGCTTGGCGCTAAAGGGTAGTGGGTACAGACCAATACCTCACTGGAGCCAAGATCCCTACCATCCAGGACCTCTATACCAGGCGGTGTCAGATGAATGCCCAAAGAAACTGTCAAAGACTCCAGCCACAGACTGTTCTCTTTGCTACCGCAGGGCAAGTGGAACCAACAGGAACCTGGACAGCTTCTACCCCCACGCCATAAGCGTTCTAAACAAGACTGTTAGTTAGCTAATCAAATGGCTACCTGGACAGCCTGCATGGACCTTTTTAAGCACAAACTCTCTTGCATTGACTATGAACACACACTGGACTCTACCCACACACTGACACCCCAACACACACATAACATGCACACACACTGGACTCTACCCACACACTGGACTCTACCCACACACTGACACCCCAACACACACATAACATGCACACACACTGGACTCTACCCACACACTGACTCTACCCACACACTGACACCCCAACACACTGACACCCCAACACACACACTGACTCTACCCACACACTGACTCTACCCACACACTGACTCTACCCACACACTGACTCTACCCACACACTGACTCTACCCACACACTGACTCTACCCACACACTGACTCTACCCACACACTGACTCTACCCACACACTGACTCTACCCACACACTGACATTGCTAAGGCTCCCCAACACACACATACCATGCACACACACTGGACTCTACCCACACACTGACACCCCAACACACACATAACATGCACACACATGCATACTGAAGCCACACACACTTTCACACACACTGCTGCTAGTCACTTTAGCCCTACCTATATGTACAGTACATAACTACCTCAGTTGCCTTGCTCCCCTGCACATCGATGAATTTATTTTTCTTCTCCTCCCTATATACAGCCATGTTATTTTTACTCGTTATTCACCGTGTCGCTATTTCTATTCTTAATTAAAATGTTTTGTATTATGTTTAAATCTACATTGTTGGAAACGGACCCATAAGTAAGTATTTCACTGTTAGCTTTCACCTGTTGTCTACGAAGCATGTAACAAATTTGATTTGATTTGGTTCCATCTGTTCAAAGCCAGCTGGCACCTAGGAAGGAAACTCTTTTCACAGGCTAACACGGGTAGGTGAACTAACTCTGTATAATTAGTAAATTATCCGTTGTTTCCATTGCTATTGTCTAATCTATTAGCTAGCGAGAGAGAAAGACAGGTGTCGTATCGAATTTCGTTTATCCTGCATAGCCAGAGCAATGTTGGCTGACAAGCACAGTGCCAACATTGTTTCCTCATTGAATAACAGGCTGTCTGCTAACTAGCTAGCACATAAAGACATCTAAATTATAACGCATTTTGGTTCTAAATTAGTAAATAGCTATTGACTTACTTAGCGGTCCACCTGGCCCCAGTCCTTGGTCTTTACAAGCTGGTGGAGTGCCGCTTTGCCTCTCGAAATTGCCCGGGTTGGAGAAATAATCCCGCAACCGGGGAAGCTCCCTCCCGGACTCCAACAATTCGGTATGAAATTCAAGAGCGGTGAGGATGTATTGATCCCGTATTAGCTGAGCAGCAATCATATCTACAGATACCCGAGTCTCTGCCAAGCCGCTTGCCATTGCGGCATCTGCGGCTGCTGCCGAGATGCCTTCCACACTTGGACTGGTCCGGGTGATGAACAGCAGAAGGGCCGGGGGCTCGGCGTCCGCCTGCGGGGAGAAGGGGTTGTTGGACGGGAGCCCTGGCGCTCCATCGCTAAGGCTCCTTTCGGCATCAACCCCGTTCTCTGGTCTCTGCTCTGCCTCATCTTCAGAATCGCTCAGATTAAACGGGTTGACGCTACCCGCCGCCATTTTTCTAATATGAAGATTTAACCTAGCTAGCTAGATAGCAAGCCGTCCAGGAAGAGGGGTCCAATTTTAAACTATCAGCCCTTCCTTCCCTGATCAGCATGAAAGGGGATGAATGCAGGGAAGGGTTTTGTTGAATGGCATTCCAGCACCCGCCTCCTTCATTGAATAGTGGGATTAGATTGGATACGGGAGAGGTTAAAAAGAAACCACGAGAAGGGTGGGCGGCAATTCGGGGCGTTCCTGCATGTGATCATTTCTGCATCTGCAGGAACCCCTCTTTATTCTTGCATTGGACCGTTATTATGAATACATTTTATTTAACCTTTATTTAACTTGGCAAGTCAGTTAAGAACAAATTCTTATTTTACAATGATGGTCTACCCCGGCCAAACCCTCCCCTAATAATTTAAAGCTGCAATATGTCACTTTTTGGGTGACCGACCAAATTCACATAGGAATTTGAGTTATAGATCAGTCATTCTCATTGAAAGTAAGTCTAAGAAGTGGTAGATCTGTTCTATGTTCTCTATTTAAGTGATAACGTGGTGTTTGGAGGATATATTGGCACTGGTGTTGTTCATCTCCAGCAAATAAACCGTGCCAATATATCCTCCAAACACCGGCTTCAAGGGCATCATCACTTTTATACAACAGGTTACCAACATGTTCAAATAATCATTGACACGTTTTCATAAAAACGTTATTTTGATTGATTTATTCATTCTTTTTCATCCTTCCACAATAGATAGTCTGAAACACAAATCTAGGGTTGCTAGAGACATGACCCAGTCGTTCAGTCTTTTTGTTCTGTATCTGTGGACGCGACCCAGTCGTTCAGTCTTTTTGTTCTGTATCTGTGGACGCGACCCAGTTGTTCAGTCTTTTTGCTCTGTATCTATGGACGCGACCCAGTCGTTCAGTCTTTTTGTTCTGTATCTATGGACGCAACCCAGTCGTTCAGTCTTTTTGTTCTGTTTCTATGGAAGCGACCCAGTCGTTCAGTCTTTTTGTTCTGTATCTATAAACGCGACCCAGTCGTTCAGGCTTTTTGTTCTGTATCTATGGACGCGACCCAGTCGTTCAGTCTTTTCGTTCTGTATCTATGGACGCAACCCAGTCGTTCAGTTTTTTTGTTCTGTTTCTATGGAAGCGACCCAGTCGTTCAGTCTTTTTGTTCTGTATCTATAAACGCGACCCAGTCGTTCAGGCTTTTTGTTCTGTATCTATGGACGCGACCCAGACGTTCAGTCTTTTTGTTCTGTATCTATGGACGCGACCCAGTTGTTCAGTCTTTTTGTTCTGTATCTATGGACGTGACCCAGTCGTTCAGTCTTTTTGTTCTGTATCTATGGACGCAACCCAGTCGTTCAGTCTTTTTGTTCTGTATCTATGGACGCAACCCAGTCGTTCAGTCTTTTTGTTCTGTATCTATGGACGCGACCCAGTTGTTCAGTCTTTTTGTTCTGTATCTATGGACGCGACCCAGTCGTTCAGTCTTTTTGTTCTGTATCTATGGACGCGACCCAGTCGTTCAGTCTTTTTGTTCTGTATCTATGGACGCAACCCAGTCGTTCAGTCTTTTTGTTCTGTATCTGTGGACGCAACCCAGTCGTTCAGTCTTTTTGTTCTGCATCTATGGACGCGACCCAGTCGTTCAGTCTTTTTGTTCTGTATCTATGGACGTGACCCAGTCGTTCAGTCTTTTTGTTCTGTATCTATGGACGCGACCCAGTCGTTCAGTCTTTTTGTTCTGTATCTATGGACGCGACCCAGTCGTTCAGGCTTTTTGTTCTGTATCTATGGACGCAACCCAGTCATTCAGTCTTTTTGTTCTGGATCTATGGAAGCGACCCAGTCGTTCAGTCTTTTTGTTCTGTCTCTATGGACGCGACCCAGTCGTTCAGTCTTTTTGTTCTGCATCTATGGACGCGACCCAGTTGTTCAGTCTTTTTGTTCTGTATCTATGGACGCGACCCAGTCGTTCAGTCTTTTTGTTCTGTATCTATGGACGCGACCCAGTCGTTCAGGCTTTTTGTTCTGTATCTATGGACGCAACCCAGTCATTCAGTCTTTTTGTTCTGTATCTATGGACGCGACCCAGTCGTTCAGTCTTTTTGTTTTGTATCTATGGACGTGTTTGTTCTAAGTGTTCCATTGCCATACTGGCTGACAACATTCTTATCCCTTGCTTGCTATGGCATACAGTTAGCCGTAGTCGTCAAAAAGTGCAGCCAGAATGACAGCAAAGTAACTGCAGTACATTTACAATGTAAAAATACATTGTATTTACATTTACAAAATAGCCTCCAACACTCTACTCAGCAAATTGGATGCAGTCTATCAAAGTGCCATCCGTTTTGTCACCAAAGCCCCATATACTACCCACCAATGCGACCTGAATGCTCTCGTTGGCTGGTCCTCACTACATATTCATCGCCAAACCCACTGGCTCCAGGTCATCTATAAGTCTTTGCTAGGTAAAGCTCCACCTTATCTCAGCTCACTGGTCACCATAGCGACACCCACCCGTAGCACACGCTCCAGCAAATAAACTTCACTGGTCATCCCCAAAGCCAACACTTCCTTTGTCCGCCTTTCCGTCCAGTTCTCTGCTGCCAATGACTGGAGCGAATTGCAAAAATAACTGAAGTTGGAGACATATCTTCCTCACTAACTTCAAGCATCGGCTGTCAGAGCAGCTTACCGATCGCAGCTGTATACAGCCCATCTGTAAATAGCCCATCCAACCAACTATGTACCTCATCCCCATATTGCTTTTGCTCACCAGTATTTCTACTTGCACATCCTCATCTGCACATCTATCACTCCCATTGTAATTACATTGCCACTATGGCCTATTTATTGCCTTACCTCCTTACTTCATTTGCACAGACTGTATACAGATTTTCTATTGTGTTATTGACTGTACATTTGTTTATCCTATGTGTAACTCTGTGTTGTTTGTGTCGCACTGCTTTGCTTTATCTTGGCCAGGTCGCAGTTGTAAATAAGAACTTGTTCTCAACTGGCCTACCTGGTTAAATAAAGGTGAAATAAAAAAATAAAAAAATACAAGTAACCAGATTGCCACCGGCTTGTGTGGTTGGATCTGAAATAAGAAAGTGTTTGCGAAAGGTCAGATTTTAATTCTGTTTAGCGCATCTGTTGTTGTTAACATGTGGATAATTTGTGTTCTAGTGAATGGATGTGCTAGGTAGAGTTTCTGACAGTGTATGACTGGGCAGTAGCTCTGACTCAGAGCCATGTGGCCACAAGAGATTATCTGAAGTCTGTATCCCCACTTTTCTCTTCTCTTCCTCCCTCTCTCTCTAGGACCTTGGAGGTCTTCCCAGCACCCAGCCTTCATCATGAGGATGACGATGTCCTTCCTGGTTGGACTTCTGGTCCATGCTGAGTTGATCGTGTGCGTGTGCGTGTGTGTGTGTGTGTGTGTGTGTGTGTGTGTGTGTGTGTGTGTGTGTGTGTGTGTGTGTGTGTGTGTGTGTGTGTGTGTGTGTGTGTGTGTGTGTGTGTGTGTGTGTGTAGGTAGGCTGGAAGGAGAACCCCAGTAGAGTTTGACTCCGTGTTCAATGGGAGCAGACACACCTGGCGCTGAGGCAGCCCTGACATCCTGCCCATGTGTGCCAAAGGTAAAGAAACATGTACAATACACCACCATTCAAATATAGAAGATAGATGACACATAGATACACCACCATTCAAATACAGAAGATAGATGACACAGAGATACACCACCATTCAAATACAGAAGATAGATGACACAGAGATACACCACCATTCAAATACAGAAGATAGATGACACAGAGATACACCACCATTCAAATACAGGAGATAGACGGACACAGAGATACAGCACCATTCAAATACAGGAAATGCGGTTGATGGAAATTAGAGGATTCCCAGTCAGGCTCACCAGAGTACTTTTAATAACTAAAGAAATAGGTCTCTTAACCGGGCAGGTGGCTATATATTGTCCCGCAGCCCCACAGTACAGATAGCTGTTGTGAACTTAGCCTATGTGAATGTTCCCTAGGCGATAATCTAGCTCTGCCCAGTTGCATAGTTTCCAGTGTATCTGACTCACCTGTCGCCGATGATTCTCGAGGGAACTTGGGTGGCTTCGTGTCTTCTCGGAAATACAGCATTCGGGGACTTCCGTATTCCTTTGGAGATGAACGAGCAGCAGCGGATGAACGAGTGGGCCCAAGACCAGACCTCCTCTCACTCCTGCCTGTCCGTAGACGCCCATCAATCCTAAGAGTAAGGGCGATAAGGGAATCGAGGCCCAGCGGTAACTCCCGACCTGTTAGCTCATCTTTTATTTCCTCTGAAAGTCCTTGAAGGAAGGTATCGAATAGGGACTCCGGATTCCAGGCACTCTCAGCAGCCAACGTGTGAAAATCTACTGTGTAGTCTGCCATTCTACGGGAGTCTTGAAGTAATTCAAGTAATTTTCAGGCCGCCTCTCTCCAGAATACCGGAGAATCGAGCACCTTCCTCACCTCTGCCATGAAATCTTCCAGATGACGACAAATGGCGGATTGTTGCTCCCAAACAGTCATCACCCAGGAGAGCACCCTTCCCGACATTAGTGTAATAATATACAGGTTTTGACAGGTCCGAAGGGAACGAAGATGGCTGTAGCTTAAAAATAAGAGAGCACTGAGAAAGAAAACCCCTTCAGGATCTCCAGAATATCACTCCGGAGGTGGTAGGCGGGATACTCGGGGAGCTGGGGTAGGCTGTACAAACCCACCACTGATAGTAGACAGGTTACTGGGTGGTTGGGAGGTCTCAGAGGTGGCAGGCTGCCTATGAGCTAACTCACTGATTTGCTCCATTATAACCTTGAACCTTTGGTCGTGGTGTTCCGTTAGGGTTCGGAGCCCTTCCAAAGGGTCCAGCAGTAGCTCCGCATGCCTCCCAATGGTGGCTCCCTGCAGGGAGACAGCGTGGCGGAGCTGGTCCAAGTCTGCTGGGTCTGTCATGGACAGTTCGTACTATAAGGGCACAGGGTGAGACCCAGATGCAGACACGGGAGGCAGATGGTACGAGTCTCTGATATTTATTATAATCCAAGGGGCAGGCAAGAGAATGGTCGTGGACAGGCAAAAGATCATAACAAGGTCAGAGTCCAGGAGATATAGAGTGGCAGGCAGGCAGTATGGTCAGGCAGGCCGGCTCGAGGTCAGGGCAGGCAGTATGGTCAGGCAGGCAGGCTCCAGGTCAGGGCAGGCAGTATGGTCAGTCAGGCAGGCAGGCTCCAGGTCAGGGCAGGCAGTATGGTCAGTCAGGCAGGCAGGCTCCAGGTCAGGGCAGACAGTATGGTCAGGCAGGCAGGCTCCAGGTCAGGGCAGGCAGTATGGTCAGGCAGGCAGGCAGGCTCCAGGTCAGGGCAGACAGTATGGTCAGGCAGGCAGGCTCCAGGTCAGGGCAGGCAGTATGGTCAGGCAGGCTCGAGGTCAGGGCAGGGCAGGCAGTATGGTCAGGCAGGCTCCAGGTCAGGGCAGGCAGTATGGTCAGGCAGGCAGGCTCGAGGTCAGGGCAGGCAGTATGGTGAGGCAGGCTCCAGGTCAGGGCAGGCAGTATGGTCAGGCAGGCAGGCTCGAGGTCAGGGCAGGCAGTATGGTCAGGCAGGCTCCAGGTCAGGGCAGGCAGTATGGTCAGGCAGGCAGGCTCGAGGTCAGGGCAGGCAGTATGGTCAGGCAGGCTCGAGGTCAGGGCAGGCAGTATGGTCAGGCAGGCTCGAGGTCAGGGCAGGCAGAATGGTCAGGCAGGCTCGAGGTCAGGGCAGGCAGTATGGTCAGGCAGGCTCGAGGTCAGGGCAGGCAGTATGGTCAGGCAGGCTCGAGGTCAGGGCAGGCAGTATGGTCAGGCAGGCAGGCTCGAGGTCAGGGCAGGCAGTATGGTCAGGCAGGCAGGCAGGCTCGAGGTCAGGGCAGGCAGTATGGTCAGGCAGGCAGGCTCGAGGTCAGGGCAGGCAGTATGGTCAGGCAGGCAGGCTCGAGGTCAGGGCAGGCAGTATGGTCAGGCATGCGGGTTCAGAGTCAAGGCAGGCTAGAATCAAAACTAGCAAAAAACAGAGAAAAGGAAAAAGCAGGGGCACAGAGTAACACGCTGGTTGACTTGACAAAACAAGACGAACTGGCACAGACAGACAGAAAACACAGGCATAAATACCCAGGGGATAATGGGGAAGATGGGCGACCCCTGGAGGGGGAGAGACAAGCACAAGGACAGGTGAAACAGATCACGGTGTGACATTTTGTGCTGTGGGGTTGAAGATACGAACCCATAGGCTTGGCTCGCTAATCCCTTCCAGGCTTTTTGGAGGGTGGACAAGAGCCTGTCATAGCGGATGTAAACAATGTCCCCATGCGCTCTGGTAGCTTTCATGGCTGGGATAAGTACTTTCCTCTTCTGGAGCACAGCTTCAGGATAGTCCTCGTTGAGGAAGATGTAAGTTCCTCTCTAGAAGAGTTGGTCAGAGATTGTATGATTCTTAACTGTAGTAATGCTTTACGCCAACCATCATTTGTCCTACCTGTATAACAATGTCATAATGTTGACATGATGTTGATGTCTCTCTTGGTGTCAGAGTGGCAGCCGCAGGGACTCTGCAGGGTTGATGTCAATCAGGAGAGAGACCAATGTATCCTCACAGCATTTGGCCATGACTGATGAAGTCACAACCACGTATTTCCTCTTTGTGTTGAAAATAGTCAGAAAGCAACAGTGATCTGTTCCCAGTCTGACGCTAGATGTGTGTTACAGGCAGACATACTGTAGCACACTTGATGTCATCTCTTATTGGAGTACCTATCTGTCTCACCTCTGTGGTGAGTTACCCACATCCCATAACTGTATCTTTGCAATGTTTAGCAAAAACAATGATATATATATATGTCATCTGATGCAGCACTCCATCGCTCTCCCTCTTGGTCAAATAGCCCTTACACAGCCTGGAGGTGTGTTGGGTCATTGTCCTGTTGAAAAACAAATGATAGTCCCACTAAGCGCAAACCAGATGGGATGGCGTATCGCTGCAGAATGCTGTGGTAGCCATGCTGGTTAAGTGTGCTTTGAATTCTAAATAAATCACAGACGGTGTCACCAGCAAAGCACCCCCACAACATCGCACATCCTCGTCCACACTTTACAGTGGGAACAACACATGCGTAGATCATCCGTTCACCTTATCTGTGTCTCAGATTTGGACTAATAAAACCAAAGGACAGATTTCCACCGGTCTAATGTCCATTACTCGTGTTTCTTAACCCAAGCAAGTCTCTTCTTCTTATTGGTGTCCTTTAGTAGTGTTTTTTTTGTTGCAGCAATTCGACCATGGAGGCCTGATTCACTCAGTCTCCTCTGAACATGTATGTTACTTGAACTCTGTGAAGCATTTATTTGTGCTATAATCTGAGGAGCAGTTGACTCTAATGAACTTATCCTCTTCAGCAGAGGTCCTCATTTGAGCCAGTTTCATCATAGCGCTTCATGGTTTTTGCTACTGCACTTGAAGAAACAAGTTCTTGAAATATTCCGGATTGACTGACCTTCATGTCTTAAAGTAATGATGGACTCTCTTTTTATTTCCTTATTTGAGCTGTTCTTGTTATAATATGGACTTGGTCTGTTATCAAATAGGGCTATCTTCTGTATACCACCCCTACCTTGTCACGACATAACTGATTGTTTCAAATGCATTAAGAAGGAAAGAAATTCCACAAATGAACTTTTAACAAGGCACACCTGTTAATTGAAATGCCTTCCTGGTGACTACCTCATGAAGCTGATTGAGAGAATGCCAAGAATGTGCAAAGCTGTCATCAAGGCAGAGTGGCTACTTTGAAGAATCTAAAATATATTTTGATCTCTTTAACACTTTTTTTGGTTACTACAGGATTTCATGTGTTATTTCATAGTGTTGATGTCTTTGCTATTATTCGACAATGTAGAAAAAAATGTGAAAATAAAGAAAAACCCTTGGATAAGTAGGTGTGTCCAAACTTTTGCATGTTATTTTGGCTTTAATACGTGTCACATATCAGTTTGCAAACAATGTGACTTTTTTTTTTGTTGATAAAGCTGCATACAAACTCTTTCTTGAGGAAGGCAGCTCTAAAATGCAGGTGTTTTAGCCTAGCTCAGTGCTTTGTGTGGTGGGGCAGCCAGCGGAAAATACGGAGCGTAGGGGTTGGTAATGTTCTCTAGTTATGCTGTGATTGGCTCAGTGTTCTGTCACTTATGGGGATACTACGTCACCGCAAAATCTATGGGGAGAGTTCGAAAATTCTAATTTTGATGACAAAATTTGCCTTCAAGATGGAACGCCGCGCCACCTCCCTGTTCAAGTGAGCACAGCACAACAAGATGAGTCCCAAAATGTCTTGTATGCTGCTGCATAAATGATGTAATATGCCAGGGAGATATGTATACTGTAGCTAAGAAAGTAATACTAAGTGTATGTTGTGTAGTAAGCTGTTAGTAGCCCATGTGCCTCACCCTAATAATTTGGTCCCTTTCCCCCTCTTAACTTAGCCTACTGTTCTGGCTAGTGCACATGTAGCCTATAGCCTGTTTTAGAGAAATGAAGTCATTGAATATTGAAAGAGCTTTCATTGTCTGCTTATATGCCCACTTCATTTATCCTACCGTTCTGACTTGGTGTACAGGAAGAACACTGTAAGAACAGCCCATGTTCTGAATTCTGTTGCTGTACATTTTAAAAGTGCTGAACAAATAGTTATATTGATAACTTCCGACCTAGCTCGCTCACTAATGTACTCATTGAAATTACAGACTGCCTCTTGTCCGTTCGTCGTCCCCTTATGCCACAGTCTTTACATATCAATTGTCAGTAGAAACCACATTTGTTTCAGCAAGTCAGCCATATCCGCTATGTTTTTTTAAAAGGCAGTAAATGAGGTTGAATGAACTGTTTCGCTTCCAGACAAGCCTCTGCTGATACTGATAGTAACAGTGTTAGGCTCTGCTGTTGGGACAGCTTTATGTAGGCTCTCACAGGTTGCGGGCACCGTTTGTCACCGCTATAATGCAATAAATGTATTGATTTGTGTTGTGTTGTGTAATGTAGTGGCTTTGCTGGCATGCATACATTTGTTTTTTGCCCCACCAAGATTGACACGCTGAAATCTGCACTGCATAACATAAACACATTTATTTGTTAATATACCATCTCTACTCTGCTCTGTTTCCAGGTGAAGATGGCTCAGAAAAAGCAACCAACATTATCCTTTCTCTTCACTCCAAGTACCAACCATAGAGATAGAACCACTACATATTATGGTCATTCTATAGTTCAACCCGTATATAGAGAGTGACGTGACCAGTCGTGCGTAACTCCAGTGTGTCCTCCGGTCTGTCTGTCCCTCAGGTTGCTGACAGAGTCACGCCAGGCAGAGTTTATCAATGAGGCCAGGGTTCTGATCCAACCACAGGAATATGAAGAATCTATAAGTACTGTACACTGGGTATCAAACCCTGGTTGTCTGTACAACTGACCGTGTAAGCCCTCTGTACAACTGACTGTGTACGGTCTCTGTATGACTGACCATGTAAGCCCTCCATACGACTGACCGTGTAAGCCCTCCATACGACTGACCGTGTAAGCCCTCCATACGACTGACCGTGTAAGCCCTCCATACGACTGACCGTGTAAGCCCTCCGTACGACTGACCGAGTAAGCCCTCTGTACGACTGACCGAGTGAGCCCTCTGTACGACTGACCGAGTAAGCCCTCTGTACGACTGACCGAGTAAGCCCTCTGTACGACTGACCGAGTAAGCCCTCTGTACGACTGACCGAGTAAGCCCTCTGTACAACTGACCGAGTAAGCCCTCTATACGACAGAACGTGTGTGTTTGTGTTTATGTGTTTATGTGTTTATGTGTTTGTGTGTTTGTGTGTGTGTGTGTGTGTGTGTGTGTGTGTGTGTGTGTGTGTGTGTGTGTGTGTGTGTGTGTGTGTGTGTGTGTGTGTGTGTGTGTGTTGTACGTGCCTGGTAAAACCATGTGATGGGTGTGTGTGGGTGCAACGCTGCTGATTGGAATGTTCCTGATGATCCAGAGAAGTCTACTGCTGTCTACTGCTGTCTACTGCTGTCTACTGCTGTCTACTGTTGTATACTGCTGTCTACTGCTGTCTACTGTCTATCCCTGTCTGGTACTCTGTCATCAAAGAGTGAGTACATACACCACACACACACACACACACCATTGATGTGGATTTTAATTGTATTTTAATGGAGCGTTTGATCATGTCATGTTTATTCTGCTTTGAAGTTGTCTGATGTTCACTCATGCTTTATGAATTGAATGGATGAAAGGAGGGTATTTTACTTATTCTGTTGCACTACATTTGTCATGATAACAAAGTGTTTATCAACCTTACACATATGTGTGTGTGTTTCAGGTTTGGAACTCTAACAGACTTGGTTCTGTTCGTACAGCTCGCTCCCACTGTGTAAATGCTTTGGCTACTTTGTCCTGGTCACGTTTGGGATTGAACTTCTGGTTAGCATCCATCATACATCAACTATTTCACGAAGGGCTCAATTCAATGGAATCTGCATTTCTACTGGAGCTCTTGTAAAAGTCTCCCCAGGCGGTGCGTTTCTTCCATCGGGCCATGCTGACCGTAGGCCTGGATGTTCTCTCTGTCTGGCCCCTCCTCTCTGGTCTCTACAGAAAGACCAAAGTAAGTCTAGAAGTGGCTTGTTGTTCTTAGCTAGTCCCGTATTTAGCACCTCTTCTTTGGCCTTTACAGAAAGTTCAAGGTAAAACTAGGAGTGGGTTGTACAGTCGTGGCCAAAAGTTTTGAGAATGACACAAATATACATTTCCACAAATTTTGCTGTTTCAGTGTCTTTAGATATTTTTGTCAGATGTTACTATGGAATACTGAAGTATAATTACAAGCATTTCATCAGTGTCAAAGGCTTTTATTGACAATTACATGTAGTTGATGCAAAGAGTCAATATTTGGAGTGTTGACCCTTCTTTTTCAAGACCTCTGCAATCCGCCCTGGCATGCTGTCAATTAACTTCTGGGCCACATCCTGACTGATGGCAGCCCATTCTTTCATAATCAATGCTTGGAGTTTGTCAGAATTTGTCGGGTTTTGTTTGTTCACCCGCCTCTTGAGGATTGACCACAAGTTCTCAATGGGATTAAGGTCTGGGGAGTTTCCTGGCCATGCACCCAAAATATTGATGTTTTGTTCCCCGAGCCACTTAGTTATCTCTTTTGCCTTATGGCAAGGTGTTCCATCATGCTGGAAAAGGCATGGTTCGTCACGAAACTGTTCCTGGGTGTTTAGGAGAAGTTGCTTTCGGGAAGATGTGTTGGTACTATTCTTTATTCACGGCTGTGTTCTTAGGCAAAATTGTGAGTGAGCCCACTCCCTTGGCTGAGAAACAACCCCACACATGAATGGCCTCAGGATGCTTTACTGTCGGCATGACACAGGACTGATGGTAGCGCTCACCTTGTCTTCACACAGTCACGTAAATGACTTTACCCCAGTCCTCAGCAGTCCAATCCCTGTACTTTTTGCACAATATCAGTCTGTCCCTGATGTTTTTCCTGGAGAGAAGTGGCTTCTTTGCTGCCCTTCTTGACACCAGGCCATCCTCCAAAAGTATTCGCCTCATTGTGTGTGCAGATGCACTCACACCTGCCTGCTGCCATTCCTGAGCAAGCTCTGTACTGGTGGTGCCCCGATCCCGCAGCTGAATCAACTTAAGGAGACGGTCCTGGCGCTTGCTGGACTTTCTTTGGCGCCCCGAAGCCTTCCTCACAACAATTGAACAAGCTCTCCTTGAAATTCTTGATGATCCGATAAATGGTTGATTTAGGGTCAATCTTACTGGCAGCAATATCCTTGACTGTGAAGCCCTTTTTGTGCAAAGCAATGATGATGGCACGTGTTTCCTTGCAGGTAACCATGGTTGACAGAGGAAGAACAATGATTCCAAGCACCACCCTCATTTTGAAGCTTCCAGTCTGTTATTCAAAATCAATCAGCATGACAGAGTGATCTCCAGCCTTGTCCTCGTCAACACTTACACCTGTGTTAACGAGAGAATCACTGACATGATGTCAGCTGGTCCTTTTGTGGCAGAGCTGAAATGCAGTGGAAATTATTTTTGGGGATTCAGTTCATTTGCATGGCAACGAGGGACTTTGCAATTAATTGCAATTCATCTCATCACTCTTTATAATATTCTGGAGTATATGCAAATTGCTATCATACAAACTGAGGCAGCAGACTTTGTGAAAATTAATATTTGTTTCATTCTCAAAACTTTTGGCCACGACTGTAGTTCTCAGCCCCTTCCTCTTTGATGTGCACAAATCTGAAAAGACTGGATACGTGCAAGCAATATGGCAGGAGTACGAAGCACTGTAAAATGTAAATGTGTCATCTCTCTCTCTCTGTAATTTAGGTCAGTGAGCTGGGTCCTGTGTTGTTTGTTTCTGGCCACGTTTCCCATGATGCCAGTTGTAGGGAGAGAACCCAACGTTCACATGGTGTAAGTATTCTAACCTCCCTACAACATTACACTATTGCTTCATGGCACTTTCTAAATCAGCATTCCATCCATCCATCCATCCATCTCTCTCTCGTTCTTGTGCAGGGGTCCTCTCCCTGTTCATCTCTGACTTTTACGTCTGGTCGGCAATGAAACAGACTACACTACTCCTGACTGACATTTACCTCTTTATCTCCCAGGTAAAGTGTGTATGTGTCTGGATGCCTGTGTGTGTTAATCAGTCTTGTTCCTTCTATATCTCTAGATGCTTCATGTAACAGTGTGTGTGCCTATGTACCGACCAGCATCCACTCCAGTCTGCAGCTGTAACAGGGTCTGCCTCTCATCAGCCAGATCATCAGCTGGACTAAACTGGGTGGGTACCAACTCTCTCTCTCAGCCCCCTTCCTACTACAGAGTACTGGGTAAGAGAGGGTCACCCCTCACAGCCACATTCCTACTACAGAGTACTGGGTAAGAGAGGGTCACCCCTCACAGCCACATTCCTACTACAGAGTACTGGGTAAGAGAGAGTCACCCCTCACAGCCACATTCCTACTACAGAGTACTGGGTAAGAGATAGTCACCCCTCATAACAGTTGTCACACCCTGTTTCACCTGTCTTGTGCTTGTCTCCAGCCCCCACCAGGTGTCTCCCATTTACCCCATTATCCCCTGTGTATTTTTACCTGCATTTTGTGTTTGTCTGTTGCCAGTTTCTTGTCTTGTCGTAGCAGAGTGTTTCCAGCTTGTTTTGTCGTACCAGAGTGTTTCCAGCTTGTCTTGTCGTACCAGAGTGTTTCCAGTTTGTCTTGTCGTACCAGAGTGTTTCCAGTTTGTCTTGTCGTAGCAGAGTGTTTCCAGCTTGTCTTGTCGTACCAGAGTGTTTCCAGTTTGTCTTTTCATACCAGAGTGTTTCCAGCTTGTCTTGTCGTACCAGAGTGTTTCCAGCTTGTCTTGTCGTACCAGAGTGTTTCCAGCTTGTCTTGTCGTACCAGAGTGTTTCCAGCTTGTCTTGTCGTACCAGAGTGTTTCCAGTTTGTCTTGTCGTACCAGAGTGTTGCCAGTTTCTTGTCTTGTCGTAGCAGAGTGTTTCCAGCTTGTTTTGTCGTACCAGAGTGTTTCCAGCTTGTCTTGTCGTACCAGAGTGTTTCCAGTTTGTCTTGTCGTACCAGAGTGTTTCCAGTTTGTCTTGTCGTAGCAGAGTGTTTCCAGTTTGTCTTGTCGTAGCAGAGTGTTTCCAGCTTGTCTTGTCGTAGCAGAGTGTTTCCAGCTTGTCTTGTCGTACCAGAGTGTTTCCAGTTTGTCTTTTCGTACCAGAGTGTTTCCAGCTTGTCTTGTCGTACCAGAGTGTTTCCAGCTTGTCTTGTCGTACCAGAGTGTTTCCAGTTTGTCTTGTCGTACCAGAGTGTTTCCAGCTTGTCTTGTCGTACCAGAGTGTTTCCAGCTTGTCTTGTCGTACCAGAGTGTTTCCAGCTTGTCTTGTCGTAGCAGAGTGTTTCCAGTTTGTCTTGTCGTACCAGAGTGTTTCCAGTTTGTCTTGTCGTACCAGAGTGTTTCCAGCTTGTCTTGTCGTACCAGAGTGTTTCCAGCTTGTCTTGTCGTACCAGAGTGTTTCCAGCTTGTCTTGTCGTAGCAGAGTGTTTCCAGTTTGTCTTGTCGTACCAGAGTTTTTCCAGCTTGTTTTGTCGTAGCAGAGTGTTTCCAGCTTGTCTTGTCGTACGAGAGTGTTTCCAGTTTGTCTTGTCGTACCAGAGTGTTTCCAGTTTGTCTTGTCGTACCAGAGTGTTTCCAGTTTGTCTTGTCGTACCAGAGTGTTTCCAGCTTGTCTTGTCGTACCAGAGTGTTTCCAGTTTGTTTTGTCGTAGCAGAGTGTTTCCAGCTTGTCTTGTCGTAGCAGAGTGTTTCCAGCTTGTCTTGTCGTAGCAGAGTGTTTCCAGTTTGTTTTGTCGTAGCAGAGTGTTTCCAGCTTGTCTTGTCGTACCAGAGTGTTTCCAGTTTGTCTTGTCGTACCAGAGTGTTTCCAGCTTGTCTTGTCGTACCAGAGTGTTTCCAGCTTGTCTTGTCGTACCAGAGTGTTTCCAGTTTGTCTTGTCGTACCAGAGTGTTTCCAGCTTGTTTTGTCGTACGAGAGTGTTTCCAGCTTGTCTTGTCGTACCAGAGTGTTTCCAGCTTGTCTTGTCGTAGCAGAGTGTTTCCAGCTTGTCTTGTCGTACCAGAGTGTTTCCAGTTTGTCTTGTCGTACCAGAGTGTTTCCAGCTTGTCTTGTCGTACCAGAGTGTTTCCAGCTTGTCTTGTCGTACCAGAGTGTTTCCAGCTTGTCTTGTCGTAGCAGAGTGTTTCCAGTTTGTCTTGTCGTACCAGAGTTTTTCCAGCTTTTTTTGTCGTAGCAGAGTGTTTCCAGCTTGTCTTGTCGTACGAGAGTGTTTCCAGTTTGTCTTGTCGTACCAGAGTGTTTCCAGCTTGTCTTGTCGTAGCAGAGTGTTTCCAGCTTGTTTTGTCGTAGCAGAGTGTTTCCAGCTTGTCTTGTCGTACCAGAGTGTTTCCAGCTTGTCTTGTCGTACGAGAGTGTTTCCAGCTTGTCTTGTCGTAGCAGAGTGTTTCCAGCTTGTCTTGTCGTACGAGAGTGTTTCCAGCTTGTCTTGTCGTACCAGAGTGTTTCCAGTTTGTTTTGTCGTAGCAGAGTGTTTCCAGCTTGTCTTGTCGTACCAGAGTGTTTCCAGTTTGTCTTGTCGTACCAGAGTGTTTCCAGCTTGTCTTGTCGTACCAGAGTGTTTCCAGCTTGTCTTGTCGTAGCAGAGTGTTTCCAGCTTGTCTTGTCGTACCAGAGTGTTTCCAGCTTGTTTTGTCGTACGAGAGTGTTTCCAGCTTGTCTTGTCGTACCAGAGTGTTTCCAGCTTGTCTTGTCGTACCAGAGTGTTCCCAGCTTGTCTTGTCGTACGAGAGTGTTTCCAGCTTGTCTTGTCGTACCAGAGTGTTTCCAGTTTGTTTTGTCGTACGAGAGTGTTTCCAGCTTGTCTTGTCGTACCAGAGTGTTTCCAGCTTGTCTTGTCGTACCAGAGTGTTTCCAGTTTGTCTTGTCGTACCAGAGTGTTTCCAGTTTGTCTTGTCGTAGCAGAGTGTTTCCAGCTTGTCTTGTCGTACCAGAGTGTTTCCAGCTTGTCTTGTCGTACCAGAGTGTTTCCAGCTTGTTTTGTCGTACGAGAGTGTTTCCAGCTTGTCTTGTCGTACCAGAGTGTTTCCAGCTTGTTTTGTCGTACGAGAGTGTTTCCAGTTTGTCTTGTCGTACCAGAGTGTTTCCAGTTTGTCTTGTCGTACCAGAGTGTTTCCAGCTTGTCTTGTCGTACCAGAGTGTTTCCAGTTTGTTTTGTCGTAGCAGAGTGTTTCCAGCTTGTCTTGTCGTAGCAGAGTGTTTCCAGCTTGTCTTGTCGTAGCAGAGTGTTTCCAGTTTGTTTTGTCGTAGCAGAGTGTTTCCAGCTTGTCTTGTCGTACCAGAGTGTTTCCAGTTTGTCTTGTCGTACCAGAGTGTTTCCAGCTTGTCTTGTCGTACCAGAGTGTTTCCAGCTTGTCTTGTCGTACCAGAGTGTTTCCAGTTTGTCTTGTCGTACCAGAGTGTTTCCAGCTTGTTTTGTCGTACGAGAGTGTTTCCAGCTTGTCTTGTCGTACCAGAGTGTTTCCAGCTTGTCTTGTCGTAGCAGAGTGTTTCCAGCTTGTCTTGTCGTACCAGAGTGTTTCCAGTTTGTCTTGTCGTACCAGAGTGTTTCCAGCTTGTCTTGTCGTACCAGAGTGTTTCCAGCTTGTCTTGTCGTACCAGAGTGTTTCCAGCTTGTCTTGTCGTAGCAGAGTGTTTCCAGTTTGTCTTGTCGTACCAGAGTTTTTCCAGCTTTTTTTGTCGTAGCAGAGTGTTTCCAGCTTGTCTTGTCGTACGAGAGTGTTTCCAGTTTGTCTTGTCGTACCAGAGTGTTTCCAGCTTGTCTTGTCGTAGCAGAGTGTTTCCAGCTTGTTTTGTCGTAGCAGAGTGTTTCCAGCTTGTCTTGTCGTACCAGAGTGTTTCCAGCTTGTCTTGTCGTACGAGAGTGTTTCCAGCTTGTCTTGTCGTAGCAGAGTGTTTCCAGCTTGTCTTGTCGTACGAGAGTGTTTCCAGCTTGTCTTGTCGTACCAGAGTGTTTCCAGCTTGTCTTGTCGTACCAGAGTGTTTCCAGTTTGTTTTGTCGTAGCAGAGTGTTTCCAGCTTGTCTTGTCGTAGCAGAGTGTTTCCAGCTTGTCTTGTCGTACCAGAGTGTTTCCAGTTTGTCTTGTCGTACCAGAGTGTTTCCAGCTTGTCTTGTCGTACCAGAGTGTTTCCAGCTTGTCTTGTCGTAGCAGAGTGTTTCCAGCTTGTCTTGTCGTACCAGAGTGTTTCCAGCTTGTTTTGTCGTACGAGAGTGTTTCCAGCTTGTCTTGTCGTACCAGAGTGTTTCCAGCTTGTCTTGTCGTACCAGAGTGTTCCCAGCTTGTCTTGTCGTACGAGAGTGTTTCCAGCTTGTCTTGTCGTACCAGAGTGTTTCCAGTTTGTTTTGTCGTACGAGAGTGTTTCCAGCTTGTCTTGTCGTACCAGAGTGTTTCCAGCTTGTCTTGTCGTACCAGAGTGTTTCCAGTTTGTCTTGTCGTACCAGAGTGTTTCCAGTTTGTCTTGTCGTAGCAGAGTGTTTCCAGCTTGTCTTGTCGTACCAGAGTGTTTCCAGCTTGTCTTGTCGTACCAGAGTGTTTCCAGCTTGTTTTGTCGTACGAGAGTGTTTCCAGCTTGTCTTGTCGTACCAGAGTGTTTCCAGCTTGTTTTGTCGTACGAGAGTGTTTCCAGTTTGTCTTGTCGTACCAGAGTGTTTCCAGCTTGTCTTGTCGTAGCAGAGTGTTTCCAGCTTGTCTTGTCGTACCAGAGTGTTTCCAGCTTGTCTTGTCGTAGCAGAGTGTTTCCAGCTTGTCTTGTCGTATCAGAGTGTTTCCAGTTTGTCTTGTCGTACCAGAGTGTTTCCAGCTTGTCTTGTCGTAGCAGAGTGTTTCCAGCTTGTCTTGTCGTAGCAGAGTGTTTCCAGTTTGTCTTGTCGTACCAGAGTGTTTCCAGCTTGTCTTGTCGTAGCAGAGTGTTTCCAGCTTGTCTTGTCGTAGCAGAGTGTTTCCAGCTTGTCTTGTCGTACCAGAGTGTTTCCAGCTTGTCTTGTCGTACCAGAGTGTTTCCAGCTTGTCTTGTCGTAGCAGAGTGTTTCCAGCTTGTCTTGTCGTACGAGAGTGTTTCCAGCTTGTCTTGTCGTACCAGAGTGTTTCCAGCTTGTCTTGTCGTAGCAGAGTGTTTCCAGTTTGTCTTGTCGCACCAGAGTGTTTCCAGCTTGTCTTGTCGTACCAGAGTGTTTCCAGTTTGTCTTGTCGTACCAGAGTGTTTCCAGTTTGTCTTGTCGTACCAGAGTGTTTCCAGCTTGTCTTGTCGTACCAGAGTGTTTCCAGTTTGTCTTGTCGTACCAGAGTGTTTCCAGCTTGTCTTGTCGTACCAGAGTGTTTCCAGTTTGTCTTGTCGTACCAGAGTGTTTCCAGCTTGTCTTGTCGTACCAGAGTGTTTCCAGTTTGTCTTGTCGTAGCAGAGTGTTTCCAGTTTGTCTTGTCGTACCAGAGTGTTTCCAGTTTGTCTTGTCGTACCAGAGTGTTTCCAGCTTGTCTTGTCGTACCAGAGTGTTTCCAGTTTGTCTTGTCGTACCAGAGTGTTTCCAGCTTGTCTTTTCATACCAGAGTGTTTCCAGCTTGTCTTGTTGTAGCAGAGTGTTTCCAGCTTGTCTTGTCGTACCAGAGTGTTTCCAGTTTGTCTTGTCGTACCAGAGTGTTTCCAGTTTGTCTTGTCGTAGCAGAGTGTTTCCAGTTTGTTTTGTCGTACCAGAGTGTTTCCAGATTGTCTTGTCGTACCAGAGTGTTTCCAGCTTGTCTTGTCGTACCAGAGTGTTTCCAGCTTGTCTTGTCGTACCAGAGTGTTTCCAGCTTGTTTTGTCGTACGAGAGTGTTTCCAGCTTGTCTTGTCGTACCAGAGTGTTTCCAGCTTGTCTTGTCGTACCAGAGTGTTTCCAGCTTGTCTTGTCGTACCAGAGTGTTTCCAGCTTGTCTTGTCGTACCAGAGTGTTTCCAGCTTGTCTTGTCGTACCAGAGTGTTTCCAGCTTGTCTTGTCGTACCAGAGTGTTTCCAGCTTGTTTTGTCGTACCAGAGTGTTTCCAGCTTGTCTTGTCGTACCAGAGTGTTTCCAGTTTGTTTTGTCGTAGCAGAGTGTTTCCAGCTTGTCTTGTCGTACCAGAGTGTTTCCAGTTTGTTTTGTCATACCAGAGTGTTTCCAGCTTGTCTTGTCGTAGCAGAGTGTTTCCAGCTTGTCTTGTCGTACCAGAGTGTTTCCAGCTTGTCTTGTCGTAGCAGAGTGTTTCCAGCTTGTCTTGTCGTAGCAGAGTGTTTCCAGCTTGTCTTGTCGTAGCAGAGTGTTTCCAGCTTGTCTTGTCGTACCAGAGTGTTTCCAGCTTGTTTTGTCGTACGAGAGTGTTTCCAGTTTGTCTTGTCGTACCAGAGTGTTTCCAGCTTGTCTTGTCGTAGCAGAGTGTTTCCAGCTTGTCTTGTCGTAGCAGAGTGTTTCCAGCTTGTCTTGTCGTAGCAGAGTGTTTCCAGCTTGTCTTGTCGTATCAGAGTGTTTCCAGTTTGTCTTGTCGTACCAGAGTGTTTCCAGCTTGTCTTGTCGTAGCAGAGTGTTTCCAGCTTGTCTTGTCGTAGCAGAGTGTTTCCAGTTTGTCTTGTCGTACCAGAGTGTTTCCAGCTTGTCTTGTCGTAGCAGAGTGTTTCCAGCTTGTCTTGTTGTAGCAGAGTGTTTCCAGCTTGTCTTGTCGTACCAGAGTGTTTCCAGCTTGTCTTGTCGTACCAGAGTGTTTCCAGCTTGTCTTGTCGTACGAGAGTGTTTCCAGCTTGTCTTGTCGTACCAGAGTGTTTCCAGCTTGTCTTGTCGTACCAGAGTGTTTCCAGTTTGTCTTGTCGTACCAGAGTGTTTCCAGCTTGTCTTGTCGTACCAGAGTGTTTCCAGTTTGTCTTGTCGTACCAGAGTGTTTCCAGTTTGTCTTGTCGTACCAGAGTGTTTCCAGCTTGTCTTGTCGTACCAGAGTGTTTCCAGTTTGTCTTGTCGTACCAGAGTGTTTCCAGCCTGTCTTGTCGTACCAGAGTGTTTCCAGTTTGTCTTGTCGTACCAGAGTGTTTCCAGCTTGTCTTGTCGTACCAGAGTGTTTCCAGTTTGTCTTGTCGTAGCAGAGTGTTTCCAGTTTGTCTTGTCGTACCAGAGTGTTTCCAGCTTGTCTTGTCGTACCAGAGTGTTTCCAGTTTGTCTTGTCGTACCAGAGTGTTTCCAGTTTGTCTTGTCGTACCAGAGTGTTTCCAGTTTGTCTTGTCGTACCAGAGTGTTTCCAGCTTGTCTTTTCATACCAGAGTGTTTCCAGCTTGTCTTGTCGTAGCAGAGTGTTTCCAGCTTGTCTTGTCGTACCAGAGTGTTTCCAGTTTGTCTTGTCGTACCAGAGTGTTTCCAGCTTGTCTTGTCGTAGCAGAGTGTTTCCAGCTTGTCTTGTCGTAGCAGAGTGTTTCCAGCTTGTCTTGTCATACCAGAGTGTTTCCAGCTTGTCTTGTCGTAGCAGAGTGTTTCCAGCTTGTCTTGTCGTACGAGAGTGTTTCCAGCTTGTCTTGTCGTACCAGAGTGTTTCCAGCTTGTCTTGTCGTAGCAGAGTGTTTCCAGTTTGTCTTGTCTTACCAGAGTGTTTCCAGCTTGTCTTGTCGTACCAGAGTGTTTCCAGTTTGTCTTGTCGTACCAGAGTGTTTCCAGTTTGTCTTGTCGTACCAGAGTGTTTCCAGCTTGTCTTGTCGTACCAGAGTGTTTCCAGTTTGTCTTGTCGTACCAGTGTTTCCAGCTTGTCTTGTCGTACCAGAGTGTTTCCAGTTTGTCTTGTCGTACCAGAGTGTTTCCAGCTTGTCTTGTCGTACCAGAGTGTTTCCAGTTTGTCTTGTCGTAGCAGAGTGTTTCCAGTTTGTCTTGTCGTACCAGAGTGTTTCCAGCTTGTCTTGTCGTACCAGAGTGTTTCCAGTTTGTCTTGTCGTACCAGAGTGTTTCCAGTTTGTCTTGTCGTACCAGAGTGTTTCCAGTTTGTCTTGTCGTACCAGAGTGTTTCCAGCTTGTCTTTTCATACCAGAGTGTTTCCAGCTTGTCTTGTTGTAGCAGAGTGTTTCCAGTTTGTTTTGTCGTACCAGAGTGTTTCCAGCTTGTCTTGTCGTAGCAGAGTGTTTCCAGTTTGTTTTGTCGTACCAGAGTGTTTCCAGCTTGTCTTGTCGTAGCAGAGTGTTTCCAGCTTGTCTTGTCGTAGCAGAGTGTTTCCAGCTTGTCTTGTCGTAGCAGAGTGTTTCCAGCTTGTCTTGTCGTAGCAGAGTGTTTCCAGCTTGTCTTGTCGTACCAGAGTGTTTCCAGCTTGTCTTGTCGTACCAGAGTGTTTCCAGCTTGTCTTGTCGTACCAGAGTGTTTCCAGCTTGTCTTGTCTTGTCGTAGCAGAGTGTTTCCAGTTTGTCTTGTCGTACCAGAGTGTTTCCAGCTTGTCTTGTCGTACCAGAGTGTTTCCAGCTTGTCTTGTCGTACCAGAGAGTTTCCAGCTTGTCTTGTCTTGTCGTAGCAGAGTGTTTCCAGTTTGTCTTGTCGTACCAGAGTGTTTCCAGCTTGTCTTGTCGTACCAGAGTGTTTCCAGCTTGTCTTGTCGTACCAGAGTGTTTCCAGCTTGTCTTGTCGTAGCAGAGTGTTTCCAGCTTGTCTTGTCGTAGCAGAGTGTTTCCAGCTTGTCTTGTCGTAGCAGAGTGTTTCCAGTTTGTTTTGTCGTAGCAGAGTGTTTCCAGCTTGTCTTGTCGTAGCAGGGTGTTTCCAGCTTGTCTTGTCGTACCAGAGTGTTTCCAGCTTGTCTTGTCGTACCAGAGTGTTTCCAGTTTGTCTTGTCGTACCAGAGTGTTTCCAGTTTGTCTTGTCGTACCAGAGTGTTTCCAGTTTGTCTTGTCGTACCAGAGTGTTTCCAGTTTGTCTTGTCGTACCAGAGTGTTTCCAGCTTGTCTTTTCATACCAGAGTGTTTCCAGCTTGTCTTGTTGTAGCAGAGTGTTTCCAGTTTGTTTTGTCGTACCAGAGTGTTTCCAGCTTGTCTTGTCGTAGCAGAGTGTTTCCAGTTTGTTTTGTCGTACCAGAGTGTTTCCAGCTTGTCTTGTCGTAGCAGAGTGTTTCCAGCTTGTCTTGTCGTAGCAGAGTGTTTCCAGCTTGTCTTGTCGTAGCAGAGTGTTTCCAGCTTGTCTTGTCGTAGCAGAGTGTTTCCAGCTTGTCTTGTCGTAGCAGAGTGTTTCCAGCTTGTCTTGTCGTACCAGAGTGTTTCCAGCTTGTCTTGTCGTACCAGAGTGTTTCCAGCTTGTCTTGTCGTACCAGAGTGTTTCCAGCTTGTCTTGTCTTGTCGTAGCAGAGTGTTTCCAGTTTGTCTTGTCGTACCAGAGTGTTTCCAGCTTGTCTTGTCGTACCAGAGTGTTTCCAGCTTGTCTTGTCGTAGCAGAGTGTTTCCAGCTTGTCTTGTCGTAGCAGAGTGTTTCCAGTTTGTTTTGTCGTAGCAGAGTGTTTCCAGCTTGTCTTGTCGTAGCAGGGTGTTTCCAGCTTGTCTTGTCGTACCAGAGTGTTTCCAGCTTGTCTTGTCGTAGCAGAGTGTTTCCAGCTTGTCTTGTCGTACCAGAGTGTTTCCAGCTTGTTTTGTCGTACGAGAGTGTTTCCAGTTTGTCTTGTCGTACCAGAGTTTTTCCAGCTTGTCTTGTCGTAGCAGAGTGTTTCCAGCTTGTCTTGTCGTACCAGAGTGTTTCCAGCTTGTCTTGTCGTAGCAGAGTGTTTCCAGCTTGTCTTGTCGTATCAGAGTGTTTCCAGTTTGTCTTGTCGTACCAGAGTGTTTCCAGTTTGTCTTGTCGTACCAGAGTGTTTCCAGCTTGTCTTGTCGTACCAGAGTGTTTCCAGTTTGTCTTGTCGTACCAGAGTGTTTCCAGTTTGTCTTGTCGTACCAGAGTGTTTCCAGCTTGTCTTGTCGTACCAGAGTGTTTCCAGTTTGTCTTGTCGTACCAGAGTGTTTCCAGCTTGTCTTGTCGTACCAGAGTGTTTCCAGTTTGTCTTGTCGTACCAGAGTGTTTCCAGCTTGTCTTGTCGTACCAGAGTGTTTCCAGTTTGTCTTGTCGTAGCAGAGTGTTTCCAGTTTGTCTTGTCGTACCAGAGTGTTTCCAGCTTGTCTTGTCGTACCAGAGTGTTTCCAGTTTGTCTTGTCGTACCAGAGTGTTTCCAGTTTGTCTTGTCGTACCAGAGTGTTTCCAGTTTGTCTTGTCGTACCAGAGTGTTTCCAGCTTGTCTTTTCATACCAGAGTGTTTCCAGCTTGTCTTGTTGTAGCAGAGTGTTTCCAGCTTGTCTTGTCGTACCAGAGTGTTTCCAGTTTGTCTTGTCGTACCAGAGTGTTTCCAGCTTGTCTTGTCGTAGCAGAGTGTTTCCAGCTTGTCTTGTTGTAGCAGAGTGTTTCCAGCTTGTCTTGTCGTACCAGAGTGTTTCCAGCTTGTCTTGTCGTAGCAGAGTGTTTCCAGCTTGTCTTGTCGTACGAGAGTGTTTCCAGCTTGTCTTGTCGTACCAGAGTGTTTCCAGCTTGTCTTGTCGTAGCAGAGTGTTTCCAGTTTGTCTTGTCGTACCAGAGTGTTTCCAGCTTGTCTTGTCGTACCAGAGTGTTTCCAGTTTGTCTTGTCGTACCAGAGTGTTTCCAGTTTGTCTTGTCGTACCAGAGTGTTTCCAGTTTGTCTTGTCGTACCAGAGTGTTTCCAGTTTGTCTTGTCGTACCAGAGTGTTTCCAGCTTGTCTTTTCATACCAGAGTGTTTCCAGCTTGTCTTGTTGTAGCAGAGTGTTTCCAGTTTGTTTTGTCGTACCAGAGTGTTTCCAGCTTGTCTTGTCGTAGCAGAGTGTTTCCAGTTTGTTTTGTCGTACCAGAGTGTTTCCAGCTTGTCTTGTCGTAGCAGAGTGTTTCCAGCTTGTCTTGTCGTAGCAGAGTGTTTCCAGCTTGTCTTGTCGTAGCAGAGTGTTTCCAGCTTGTCTTGTCGTAGCAGAGTGTTTCCAGCTTGTCTTGTCGTAGCAGAGTGTTTCCAGCTTGTCTTGTCGTACCAGAGTGTTTCCAGCTTGTCTTGTCGTACCAGAGTGTTTCCAGCTTGTCTTGTCGTACCAGAGTGTTTCCAGCTTGTCTTGTCTTGTCGTAGCAGAGTGTTTCCAGTTTGTCTTGTCGTACCAGAGTGTTTCCAGCTTGTCTTGTTGTACCAGAGTGTTTCCAGCTTGTCTTGTCGTAGCAGAGTGTTTCCAGCTTGTCTTGTCGTAGCAGAGTGTTTCCAGTTTGTTTTGTCGTAGCAGAGTGTTTCCAGCTTGTCTTGTCGTAGCAGGGTGTTTCCAGCTTGTCTTGTCGTACCAGAGTGTTTCCAGCTTGTCTTGTCGTACCAGAGTGTTTCCAGCTTGTCTTGTCGTAGCAGAGTGTTTCCAGCTTGTCTTGTCGTAGCAGAGTGTTTCCAGTTTGTCTTGTCTTGTCGTAGCAGAGTGTTTCCAGCTTGTCTTGTCGTACGAGAGTGTTTCCAGTTTGTTTTGTCGTACCAGAGTGTTTCCAGCTTGTCTTGTCGTACCAGAGTGTTTCCAGCTTGTCTTGTCGTACCAGAGTTTTTCCAGCTTGTCTTTTCATACCAGAGTGTTTCCAGTTTGTCTTGTCGTAGCAGAGTGTTTCCAGCTTGTCTTGTCGTACCAGAGTGTTTCCAGCTTGTCTTTTCATACCAGAGTGTTTCCAGTTTGTCTTGTCGTAGCAGAGTGTTTCCAGCTTGTCTTGTCGTACGAGAGTGTTTCCAGCTTGTCTTGTCGTACCAGAGTGTTTCCAGCTTGTCTTGTCGTAGCAGAGTGTTTCCAGTTTGTCTTGTCGTACCAGAGTGTTTCCAGCTTGTCTTGTCGTACCAGAGTGTTTCCAGTTTGTCTTGTCGTACCAGAGTGTTTCCAGTTTGTCTTGTCGTACCAGAGTGTTTCCAGCTTGTCTTGTCGTACCAGAGTGTTTCCAGTTTGTCTTGTCGTACCAGAGTGTTTCCAGCTTGTCTTGTCGTACCAGAGTGTTTCCAGTTTGTCTTGTCGTACCAGAGTGTTTCCAGCTTGTCTTGTCGTACCAGAGTGTTTCCAGTTTGTCTTGTCGTAGCAGAGTGTTTCCAGTTTGTCTTGTCGTACCAGAGTGTTTCCAGCTTGTCTTGTCGTACCAGAGTGTTTCCAGTTTGTCTTGTCGTACCAGAGTGTTTCCAGTTTGTCTTGTCGTACCAGAGTGTTTCCAGTTTGTCTTGTCGTACCAGAGTGTTTCCAGCTTGTCTTTTCATACCAGAGTGTTTCCAGCTTGTCTTGTTGTAGCAGAGTGTTTCCAGTTTGTTTTGTCGTACCAGAGTGTTTCCAGCTTGTCTTGTCGTAGCAGAGTGTTTCCAGTTTGTTTTGTCGTACCAGAGTGTTTCCAGCTTGTCTTGTCGTAGCAGAGTGTTTCCAGCTTGTCTTGTCGTAGCAGAGTGTTTCCAGCTTGTCTTGTCGTAGCAGAGTGTTTCCAGCTTGTCTTGTCGTAGCAGAGTGTTTCCAGCTTGTCTTGTCGTACCAGAGTGTTTCCAGCTTGTCTTGTCGTACCAGAGTGTTTCCAGCTTGTCTTGTCGTACCAGAGTGTTTCCAGCTTGTCTTGTCGTACCAGAGTGTTTCCAGCTTGTCTTGTCTTGTCGTAGCAGAGTGTTTACAGTTTGTCTTGTCGTACCAGAGTGTTTCCAGCTTGTCTTGTCGTACCAGAGTGTTTCCAGCTTGTCTTGTCGTAGCAGAGTGTTTCCAGCTTGTCTTGTCGTAGCAGAGTGTTTCCAGTTTGTTTTGTCGTAGCAGAGTGTTTCCAGCTTGTCTTGTCGTAGCAGAGTGTTTCCAGCTTGTCTTGTCCTACCAGAGAGTTTCCAGCTTGTCTTGTCGTACCAGAGTGTTTCCAGCTTGTCTTGTCGTAGCAGAGTGTTTCCAGCTTGTCTTGTCGTAGCAGAGTGTTTCCAGTTTGTCTTGTCTTGTCGTAGCAGAGTGTTTCCAGCTTGTCTTGTCGTACGAGAGTGTTTCCAGTTTGTTTTGTCGTACCAGAGTGTTTCCAGCTTGTCTTGTCGTACCAGAGTGTTTCCAGCTTGTCTTGTCGTACCAGAGTTTTTCCAGCTTGTCTTTTCATACCAGAGTGTTTCCAGTTTGTCTTGTCGTAGCAGAGTGTTTCCAGCTTGTCTTGTCGTACCAGAGTGTTTCCAGCTTGTCTTTTCATACCAGAGTGTTTCCAGTTTGTCTTGTCGTAGCAGAGTGTTTCCAGCTTGTCTTGTCGTACCAGAGTGTTTCCAGCTTGTCTTGTCGTACCAGAGTGTTTCCAGCTTGTCTTGTCGTACCAGAGTGTTTCCAGTTTGTCTTGTCGTACCAGAGTGTTTCCAGCTTGTCTTGTCCTACCAGAGTGTTTCCAGTTTGTCTTGTCGTACCAGAGTGTTTCCAGTTTGTTTTGTCGTAGCAGAGTGTTTCCAGCTTGTCTTGTCGTACCAGAGTGTTTCCAGTTTGTCTTGTCGTACCAGAGTGTTTCCAGTTTGTTTTGTCGTACCAGAGTGTTTCCAGCTTGTCTTGTCGTACCAGAGTGTTTCCAGCTTGTCTTGTCGTAGCAGAGTGTTTCCAGTTTGTTTTGTCGTACCAGAGTGTTTCCAGCTTGTCTTGTCGTACCAGAGTGTTTCCAGCTTGTCTTGTCGTAGCAGAGTGTTTCCAGCTTGTTTTGTCGTAGCAGAGTGTTTCCAGCTTGTCTTGTCGTACCAGAGTGTTTCCAGTTTGTCTTGTCGTACCAGAGTGTTTCCAGTTTGTTTTGTCGTACCAGAGTGTTTCCAGCTTGTCTTGTCGTAGCAGAGTGTTTCCAGCTTGTCTTGTCGTAGCAGAGTGTTTCCAGCTTGTCTTGTCGTACCAGAGTGTTTCCAGTTTGTTTTGTCGTAGCAGAGTGTTTCCAGCTTGTCTTGTCGTAGCAGAGTGTTTCCAGCTTGTCTTGTCGTACCAGAGTGTTTCCAGCTTGTCTTGTCGTACCAGAGTGTTTCCAGCTTGTCTTGTCGTAGCAGAGTGTTTCCAGCTTGTCTTGTCGTAGCAGAGTGTTTCCAGCTTGTCTTGTCGTAGCAGAGTGTTTCCAGCTTGTCTTGTCGTACCAGAGTGTTTCCAGTTTGTTTTGTCGTAGCAGAGTGTTTCCAGCTTGTCTTGTCGTAGCAGAGTGTTTCCAGCTTGTCTTGTCGTACCAGAGTGTTTCCAGCTTGTCTTGTCGTACCAGAGTGTTTCCAGCTTGTCTTGTCGTACCAGAGTGTTTCCAGCTTGTCTTGTCGTAGCAGAGTGTTTCCAGCTTGTCTTGTCGTAGCAGAGTGTTTCCAGTTTGTCTTGTCTTGTCGTAGCAGAGTGTTTCCAGCTTGTCTTGTCGTACGAGAGTGTTTCCAGTTTGTTTTGTCGTACCAGAGTGTTTCCAGCTTGTCTTGTCGTACCAGAGTGTTTCCAGCTTGTCTTGTCGTACCAGAGTTTTTCCAGCTTGTCTTTTCATACCAGAGTGTTTCCAGTTTGTCTTGTCGTAGCAGAGTGTTTCCAGCTTGTCTTGTCGTACCAGAGTGTTTCCAGCTTGTCTTTTCATACCAGAGTGTTTCCAGTTTGTCTTGTCGTAGCAGAGTGTTTCCAGCTTGTCTTGTCGTACCAGAGTGTTTCCAGCTTGTCTTGTCATACCAGAGTGTTTCCAGCTTGTCTTGTCGTACCAGAGTGTTTCCAGTTTGTCTTGTCGTACCAGAGTGTTTCCAGTTTGTCTTGTCGTACCAGAGTGTTTCCAGTTTGTTTTGTCGTACCAGAGTGTTTCCAGTTTGTTTTGTCGTAGCAGAGTGTTTCCAGCTTGTCTTGTCGTACCAGAGTGTTTCCAGTTTGTCTTGTCGTAGCAGAGTGTTTCCAGTTTGTTTTGTCGTACCAGAGTGTTTCCAGCTTGTCTTGTCGTACGAGAGTGTTTCCAGCTTGTCTTGTCGTAGCAGAGTGTTTCCAGTTTGTTTTGTCGTACCAGAGTGTTTCCAGCTTGTCTTGTCGTAGCAGAGTGTTTCCAGTTTGTCTTGTCGTAGCAGAGTGTTTCCAGCTTGTCTTGTCGTACCAGAGTGTTTCCAGCTTGTCTTGTCGTAGCAGAGTGTTTCCAGCTTGTCTTGTCGTAGCAGAGCGTTTCCAGCTTGTCTTGTCGTACCAGAGTGTTTCCAGCTTGTCTTGTCGTAGCAGAGTGTTTCCAGCTTGTCTTGTCGTAGCAGAGTGTTTCCAGCTTGTCTTGTCGTACCAGAGTGTTTCCAGTTTGTCTTGTCGTAGCAGAGTGTTTCCAGCTTGTCTTGTCGTAGCAGAGTGTTTCCAGCTTGTCTTGTCGTAGCAGAGTGTTTCCAGCTTGTCTTGTCGTACCAGAGTGTTTCCAGCTTGTCTTGTCGTAGCAGAGTGTTTCCAGTTTGTCTTGTCGTAGCAGAGTGTTTCCAGCTTGTCTTGTCGTACCAGAGTGTTTCCAGTTTGTCTTGTCTTGTCGTAGCAGAGTGTTTCCAGCTTGTCTTGTCGTACGAGAGTGTTTCCAGTTTGTTTTGTCGTACCAGAGTGTTTCCAGCTTGTCTTGTCGTACCAGAGTGTTTCCAGCTTGTCTTGTCGTACCAGAGTTTTTCCAGCTTGTCTTTTCATACCAGAGTGTTTCCAGTTTGTCTTGTCGTAGCAGAGTGTTTCCAGCTTGTCTTGTCGTACCAGAGTGTTTCCAGCTTGTCTTTTCATACCAGAGTGTTTCCAGTTTGTCTTGTCGTAGCAGAGTGTTTCCAGCTTGTCTTGTCGTACCAGAGTGTTTCCAGCTTGTCTTGTCATACCAGAGTGTTTCCAGCTTGTCTTGTCGTACCAGAGTATTTCCAGTTTGTCTTGTCGTACCAGAGTGTTTCCAGCTTGTCTTGTCCTACCAGAGTGTTTCCAGTTTGTCTTGTCGTACCAGAGTGTTTCCAGTTTGTTTTGTCGTAGCAGAGTGTTTCCAGCTTGTCTTGTCGTACCAGAGTGTTTCCAGTTTGTCTTGTCGTACCAGAGTGTTTCCAGTTTGTTTTGTCGTACCAGAGTGTTTCCAGCTTGTCTTGTCGTACCAGAGTGTTTCCAGCTTGTCTTGTCGTACCAGAGTTTTTCCAGCTTGTCTTGTCGTACCAGAGTGTTTCCAGCTTGTCTTGTCGTAGCAGAGTGTTTCCAGCTTGTCTTGTCTTGTCGTAGCAGAGTGTTTCCAGTTAGTCTTGTCGTACCAGAGTGTTTCCAGCTTGTCTTGTCGTACCAGAGTGTTTCCAGCTTGTCTTGTCGTACCAGAGTGTTTCCAGTTTGTTTTGTCGTAGCAGAGTGTTTCCAGCTTGTCTTGTCGTACCAGAGTGTTTCCAGTTTGTCTTGTCGTACCAGAGTGTTTCCAGCTTGTCTTGTCGTAGCAGAGTGTTTCCAGCTTGTCTTGTCGTAGCAGAGTGTTTCCAGCTTGTCTTGTCGTACCAGAGTGTTTCCAGTTTGTTTTGTCGTAGCAGAGTGTTTCCAGCTTGTCTTGTCGTAGCAGAGTGTTTCCAGCTTGTCTTGTCGTACCAGAGTGTTTCCAGCTTGTCTTGTCGTACCAGAGTGTTTCCAGCTTGTCTTGTCGTACCAGAGTGTTTCCAGCTTGTCTTGTCGTAGCAGAGTGTTTCCAGCTTGTCTTGTCGTAGCAGAGTGTTTCCAGTTTGTCTTGTCTTGTCGTAGCAGAGTGTTTCCAGCTTGTCTTGTCGTACGAGAGTGTTTCCAGTTTGTTTTGTCGTACCAGAGTGTTTCCAGCTTGTCTTGTCGTACCAGAGTGTTTCCAGCTTGTCTTGTCGTACCAGAGTTTTTCCAGCTTGTCTTTTCATACCAGAGTGTTTCCAGTTTGTCTTGTCGTAGCAGAGTGTTTCCAGCTTGTCTTGTCGTACCAGAGTGTTTCCAGCTTGTCTTTTCATACCAGAGTGTTTCCAGTTTGTCTTGTCGTAGCAGAGTGTTTCCAGCTTGTCTTGTCGTACCAGAGTGTTTCCAGCTTGTCTTGTCATACCAGAGTGTTTCCAGCTTGTCTTGTCGTACCAGAGTGTTTCCAGTTTGTCTTGTCGTACCAGAGTGTTTCCAGTTTGTCTTGTCGTACCAGAGTGTTTCCAGTTTGTTTTGTCGTACCAGAGTGTTTCCAGTTTGTTTTGTCGTAGCAGAGTGTTTCCAGCTTGTCTTGTCGTACCAGAGTGTTTCCAGTTTGTCTTGTCGTAGCAGAGTGTTTCCAGTTTGTTTTGTCGTACCAGAGTGTTTCCAGCTTGTCTTGTCGTACGAGAGTGTTTCCAGCTTGTCTTGTCGTAGCAGAGTGTTTCCAGTTTGTTTTGTCGTACCAGAGTGTTTCCAGCTTGTCTTGTCGTAGCAGAGTGTTTCCAGTTTGTCTTGTCGTAGCAGAGTGTTTCCAGCTTGTCTTGTCGTACGAGAGTGTTTCCAGCTTGTCTTGTCGTAGCAGAGTGTTTCCAGCTTGTCTTGTCGTAGCAGAGCGTTTCCAGCTTGTCTTGTCGTACCAGAGTGTTTCCAGCTTGTCTTGTCGTACCAGAGTGTTTCCAGCTTGTCTTGTCGTAGCAGAGTGTTTCCAGCTTGTCTTGTCGTAGCAGAGTGTTTCCAGCTTGTCTTGTCGTAGCAGAGTGTTTCCAGTTTGTCTTGTCGTAGCAGAGTGTTTCCAGCTTGTCTTGTCGTAGCAGAGTGTTTCCAGCTTGTCTTGTCGTACCAGAGTGTTTCCAGCTTGTCTTGTCGTAGCAGAGTGTTTCCAGTTTGTCTTGTCGTAGCAGAGTGTTTCCAGCTTGTCTTGTCGTACCAGAGTGTTTCCAGTTTGTCTTGTCTTGTCGTAGCAGAGTGTTTCCAGCTTGTCTTGTCGTACGAGAGTGTTTCCAGTTTGTTTTGTCGTACCAGAGTGTTTCCAGCTTGTCTTGTCGTACCAGAGTGTTTCCAGCTTGTCTTGTCGTACCAGAGTTTTTCCAGCTTGTCTTTTCATACCAGAGTGTTTCCAGTTTGTCTTGTCGTAGCAGAGTGTTTCCAGCTTGTCTTGTCGTAGCAGAGTGTTTCCAGCTTGTCTTTTCATACCAGAGTGTTTCCAGTTTGTCTTGTCGTAGCAGAGTGTTTCCAGTTTGTCTTGTCGTACCAGAGTGTTTCCAGCTTGTCTTGTCGTACCAGAGTGTTTCCAGCTTGTCTTGTCATACCAGAGTGTTTCCAGCTTGTCTTGTCGTACCAGAGTATTTCCAGTTTGTCTTGTCGTACCAGAGTGTTTCCAGCTTGTCTTGTCCTACCAGAGTGTTTCCAGTTTGTCTTGTCGTACCAGAGTGTTTCCAGTTTGTTTTGTCGTAGCAGAGTGTTTCCAGCTTGTCTTGTCGTACCAGAGTGTTTCCAGTTTGTCTTGTCGTACCAGAGTGTTTCCAGTTTGTTTTGTCGTACCAGAGTGTTTCCAGCTTGTCTTGTCGTACCAGAGTGTTTCCAGCTTGTCTTGTCGTACCAGAGTGTTTCCAGCTTGTCTTGTCGTACCAGAGTGTTTCCAGCTTGTCTTGTCGTAGCAGAGTGTTTCCAGCTTGTCTTGTCTTGTCGTAGCAGAGTGTTTCCAGTTAGTCTTGTCGTACCAGAGTGTTTCCAGTTAGTCTTGTCGTACCAGAGTGTTTCCAGCTTGTCTTGTCGTACCAGAGTGTTTCCAGCTTGTCTTGTCGTACCAGAGTGTTTCCAGCTTGTCTTGTCGTAGCAGAGTGTTTCCAGCTTGTCTTGTCGTACCAGAGTGTTTCCAGTTTGTCTTGTCGTACCAGAGTGTTTCCAGCTTGTCTTGTCGTACCAGAGTGTTTCCAGCTTGTCTTGTCGTACCAGAGTGTTTCCAGCTTGTCTTGTCGTAGCAGAGTGTTTCCAGTTTGTTTTGTCGTACCAGAGTGTTTCCAGCTTGTCTTGTCGTACCAGAGTGTTTCCAGCTTGTCTTGTCGTAGCAGAGTGTTTCCAGCTTGTTTTGTCGTAGCAGAGTGTTTCCAGCTTGTCTTGTCGTACCAGAGTGTTTCCAGTTTGTCTTGTCGTACCAGAGTGTTTCCAGTTTGTTTTGTGGTACCAGAGTGTTTCCAGCTTGTCTTGTCGTAGCAGAGTGTTTCCAGCTTGTATTGTCGTAGCAGAGTGTTTCCAGCTTGTCTTGTCGTAGCAGAGTGTTTCCAGCTTGTCTTGTCGTACCAGAGTGTTTCCAGTTTGTTTTGTCGTAGCAGAGTGTTTCCAGCTTGTCTTGTCGTAGCAGAGTGTTTCCAGCTTGTCTTGTCGTAGCAGAGTGTTTCCAGCTTGTCTTGTCGTAGCAGAGTGTTTCCAGCTTGTCTTGTCGTAGCAGAGTGTTTCCAGCTTGTCTTGTCGTAGCAGAGTGTTTCCAGCTTGTCTTGTCGTAGCAGAGTGTTTCCAGCTTGTCTTGTCGTAGCAGAGTGTTTCCAGCTTGTCTTGTCGTAGCAGAGTGTTTCCAGCTTGTCTTGTCGTAGCAGAGTGTTTCCAGCTTGTCTTGTCGTACCAGAGTGTTTCCAGCTTGTCTTGTCGTACCAGAGTGTTTCCAGTTTGTCTTGTCGTAGCAGAGTGTTTCCAGCTTGTCTTGTCGTAGCAGAGTGTTTCCAGTTTGTCTTGTCTTGTCGTAGCAGAGTGTTTCCAGCTTGTCTTGTCGTACGAGAGTGTTTCCAGTTTGTTTTGTCGTACCAGAGTGTTTCCAGCTTGTCTTGTCGTACCAGAGTGTTTCCAGCTTGTCTTGTCGTACCAGAGTTTTTCCAGCTTGTCTTTTCATACCAGAGTGTTTCCAGTTTGTCTTGTCGTACCAGAGTGTTTCCAGTTTGTCTTGTCGTACCAGAGTGTTTCCAGTTTGTTTTGTCGTACCAGAGTGTTTCCAGCTTGTCTTGTCGTACGAGAGTGTTTCCAGCTTGTCTTGTCGTAGCAGAGTGTTTCCAGTTTGTTTTGTCGTACCAGAGTGTTTCCAGCTTGTCTTGTCGTAGCAGAGTGTTTCCAGTTTGTCTTGTCGTAGCAGAGTGTTTCCAGCTTGTCTTGTCGTACCAGAGTGTTTCCAGCTTGTCTTGTCGTAGCAGAGTGTTTCCAGCTTGTCTTGTCGTAGCAGAGTGTTTCCAGCTTGTCTTGTCGTAGCAGAGTGTTTCCAGCTTGTCTTGTCGTAGCAGAGTGTTTCCAGCTTGTCTTGTCGTACCAGAGTGTTTCCAGTTTGTTTTGTCGTAGCAGAGTGTTTCCAGCTTGTCTTGTCGTAGCAGAGTGTTTCCAGCTTGTCTTGTCGTAGCAGAGTGTTTCCAGCTTGTCTTGTCGTACCAGAGTGTTTCCAGCTTGTCTTGTCGTAGCAGAGTGTTTCCAGTTTGTCTTGTCGTAGCAGAGCGTTTCCAGCTTGTCTTGTCGTACCAGAGTGTTTCCAGTTTGTCTTGTCTTGTCGTACCAGAGTGTTTCCAGCTTGTCTTGTCGTACGAGAGTGTTTCCAGTTTGTTTTGTCGTACCAGAGTGTTTCCAGCTTGTCTTGTCGTACCAGAGTGTTTCCAGCTTGTCTTGTCGTACCAGAGTTTTTCCAGCTTGTCTTTTCATACCAGAGTGTTTCCAGTTTGTCTTGTCGTAGCAGAGTGTTTCCAGCTTGTCTTGTCGTACCAGAGTGTTTCCAGCTTGTCTTTTCATACCAGAGTGTTTCCAGTTTGTCTTGTCGTAGCAGAGTGTTTCCAGCTTGTCTTGTCGTACCAGAGTGTTTCCAGCTTGTCTTGTCATACCAGAGTGTTTCCAGCTTGTCTTGTCGTACCAGAGTGTTTCCAGTTTGTCTTGTCGTACCAGAGTGTTTCCAGCTTGTCTTGTCCTACCAGAGTGTTTCCAGTTTGTCTTGTCGTACCAGAGTGTTTCCAGTTTGTTTTGTCGTAGCAGAGTGTTTCCAGCTTGTCTTGTCGTACCAGAGTGTTTCCAGTTTGTCTTGTCGTACCAGAGTGTTTCCAGTTTGTTTTGTCGTACCAGAGTGTTTCCAGCTTGTCTTGTCGTACCAGAGTGTTTCCAGCTTGTCTTGTCGTACCAGAGTGTTTCCAGCTTGTCTTGTCGTACCAGAGTGTTTCCAGCTTGTCTTGTCGTAGCAGAGTGTTTCCAGCTTGTCTTGTCGTAGCAGAGTGTTTCCAGCTTGTCTTGTCGTACCAGAGTGTTTCCAGTTTGTTTTGTCGTAGCAGAGTGTTTCCAGCTTGTCTTGTCGTAGCAGAGTGTTTCCAGCTTGTCTTGTCGTACCAGAGTGTTTCCAGCTTGTCTTGTCGTACCAGAGTGTTTCCAGTTTGTCTTGTCGTAGCAGAGTGTTTCCAGCTTGTCTTGTCGTAGCAGAGTGTTTCCAGTTTGTCTTGTCTTGTCGTAGCAGAGTGTTTCCAGCTTGTCTTGTCGTACGAGAGTGTTTCCAGTTTGTTTTGTCGTACCAGAGTGTTTCCAGCTTGTCTTGTCGTACCAGAGTGTTTCCAGCTTGTCTTGTCGTACCAGAGTTTTTCCAGCTTGTCTTTTCATACCAGAGTGTTTCCAGTTTGTCTTGTCGTACCAGAGTGTTTCCAGTTTGTCTTGTCGTACCAGAGTGTTTCCAGTTTGTTTTGTCGTACCAGAGTGTTTCCAGCTTGTCTTGTCGTACGAGAGTGTTTCCAGCTTGTCTTGTTGTAGCAGAGTGTTTCCAGTTTGTTTTGTCGTACCAGAGTGTTTCCAGCTTGTCTTGTCGTAGCAGAGTGTTTCCAGTTTGTCTTGTCGTAGCAGAGTGTTTCCAGCTTGTCTTGTCGTACCAGAGTGTTTCCAGCTTGTCTTGTCGTACCAGAGTGTTTCCAGCTTGTCTTGTCGTACCAGAGTGTTTCCAGTTTGTCTTGTCGTAGCAGAGTGTTTTCAGTTTGTCTTTTCATACCAGAGTGTTTCCATTTTGTCTTGTCGTAGCAGAGTGTTTCCAGTTTGTTTTGTCGTAGCAGAGTGTTTCCAGCTTGTCTTGTCGTACCAGAGTGTTTCCAGTTTGTCTTGTCGTACCAGAGTGTTTCCAGCTTGTCTTGTCCTACCAGAGTGTTTCCAGCTTGTCTTGTCGTACCAGAGTGTTTCCAGCTTGTCTTGTCGTAGCAGAGTGTTTCCAGCTTGTCTTGTCTTGTCGTAGCAGAGTGTTTCCAGTTAGTCTTGTCGTACCAGAGTGTTTCCAGCTTGTCTTGTCGTACCAGAGTGTTTCCAGCTTGTCTTGTCGTACCAGAGTGTTTCCAGTTTGTCTTGTCGTAGCAGAGTGTTTCCAGCTTGTCTTGTCGTAGCAGAGTGTTTCCAGTTGGTCTTGTCGTACCAGAGTGTTTCCAGCTTGTCTTGTCGTACCAGAGTGTTTCCAGTTTGTCTTGTCGTAGCAGAGTGTTTCCAGCTTGTCTTGTCGTACCAGAGTGTTTCCAGCTTGTCTTGTCGTACCAGAGTGTTTCCAGTTTGTCTTGTCGTAGCAGAGTGTTTTCAGTTTGTCTTTTCATACCAGAGTGTTTCCATTTTGTCTTGTCGTAGCAGAGTGTTTCCAGTTTGTTTTGTCGTAGCAGAGTGTTTCCAGCTTGTCTTGTCGTACCAGAGTGTTTCCAGTTTGTCTTGTCGTACCAGAGTGTTTCCAGCTTGTCTTGTCCTACCAGAGTGTTTCCAGTTTGTCTTGTCGTACCAGAGTGTTTCCAGTTTGTTTTGTCGTAGCAGAGTGTTTCCAGTTGGTCTTGTCGTAGCAGAGTGTTTCCAGTTTGTCTTGTCGTAGCAGAGTGTTTCCAGTTGGTCTTGTCGTAGCAGAGTGTTTCCAGCTTGTCTTGTCCTACCAGAGTGTTTCCAGTTTGTCTTGTCGTACCAGAGTGTTTCCAGTTTGTTTTGTCGTAGCAGAGTGTTTCCAGCTTGTCTTGTCGTACCAGAGTGTTTCCAGTTTGTCTTGTCGTACCAGAGTGTTTCCAGTTGGTCTTGTCGTAGCAGAGTGTTTCCAGTTTGTCTTGTCGTACCAGAGTGTTTCCAGCTTGTCTTGTCGTAGCAGAGTGTTTCCTGTTAGTCTTGTCGTGCCAGAGTGTTTCCAGCTTGTCTTGTCGTACCAGAGTGTTTCCAGTTTGTCTTGTCGTACCAGAGTGTTTCCAGCTTGTCTTGTCGTACCAGAGTGTTTCCAGCTTGTCTTGTCGTACCAGAGTGTTTCCAGTTTGTCTTGTCGTAGCAGAGTGTTTCCAGTTTGTTTTGTCGTAGCAGAGTGTTTCCAGTTTGTCATGTCTTGTCGTAGCAGAGTGTTTCCAGCTTGTCTTGTTGTAGCAGAGTGTTTCCAGTTTGTCTTGTCGTACCAGAGTGTTTCCAGTTTGTTTTGTCGTAGCAGAGTGTTTCCAGTTTGTTTTGTCGTAGCAGAGTGTTTCCAGTTTGTCTTGTCTTGTCGTACCAGAGTGTTTCCATCTTGTCTTGTCGTAGCAGAGTGTTTCCAGCTTGTCTTGTCATAACAGAGTGTTTCCAGTTTGTCTTGTCGTAGCAGAGTGTTTCCAGTTTGTTTTGTCGTAGCAGAGTGTTTCCAGCTTGTCTTGTCATAACAGAGTGTTTCCAGTTTGTCTTGTCGTAGCAGAGTGTTTCCAGTTTGTCTTGTCATAACAGAGTGTTTCCAGTTTGTCTTGTCATAACAGAGTGTTTCCAGTTTGTCTTGTCGTAGCAGAGTGTTTCCAGCTTGTCTTGTCATAAGAGTGTTTCCAGCTTGTCTTGTCGTAGCAGAGTGTTTCCAGTTTGTTTTGTCGTACCAGAGTGTTTCCAGCTTGTCTTGTCGTACCAGAGTGTTTCCAGCTTGTCTTGTCGTAGCAGAGTGTTTCCAGTTTGACTTGTCGTAGCAGAGTGTTTCCAGCTTGTCTTGTCGTAGCAGAGTGTTTCTACCTTGTCTTGTCGTAGCAGAGTGTTTCCAGCTTGTCTTGTCGTAGCAGAGTGTTTCCAGCTTGTCTTGTCGTAGCAGAGTGTTTCCAGCTTGTCTTGTCTTGTCGTACCAGAGTGTTTCCAGCTTGTCTTGTCGTACCAGAGTGTTTCCAGCTTGTCTTGTCGTAGCAGAGTGTTTCCAGTTTGTCTTGTCGTAGCAGAGTGTTTCCAGCTTGTCTTGTCGTAGCAGAGTGTTTCCAGCTTGTCTTGTCTTGTCGTACCAGAGTGTTTCCAGCTTGTCTTGTCGTACCAGAGTGTTTCCAGTTTGTTTTGTCGTAGCAGAGTGTTTCCAGCTTGTCTTGTCTTGTCGTAGCAGAGTGTTTCCAGTTTGTCTTGTCGTAGCAGAGTGTTTCCAGCTTGTCTTTTTGTACCAGAGTGTTTCCAGTTTGTTTTGTCGTAGCAGAGTGTTTCCAGTTTGTCTTGTCTTGTCGTACCAGAGTGTTTCCAGTTTGTTTTGTCGTACCAGAGTGTTTCCAGTTTGTTTTGTCGTACCAGAGTGTTTCCAGTTTGTTTTGTCGTAGCAGAGTGTTTCCAGCTTGTCTTGTCGTACCAGAGTGTTTCCAGCTTGTCTTGTCGTACCAGAGTGTTTCCAGCTTGTCTTGTCGTACCAGAGTGTTTCCAGCTTGTCTTGTCGTACCAGAGTGTTTCCAGCTTGTCTTGTCGTACCAGAGTGTTTCCAGTTTGTCTTGTCTTGTCGTACCAGAGTGTTTCCAGTTTGTCTTGTCGTACCAGAGTGTTTCCAGTTTGTCTTGTCGTACCAGAGTGTTTCCAGTTTGTCTTGTCGTACCAGAGTGTTTCCAGTTTGTCTTGTCGTACCAGAGTGTTTCCAGCTTGTCTTGTCGTACCAGAGTGTTTCCAGCTTGTCTTGTCGTACCAGAGTGTTTCCAGCTTGTCTTGTCGTACCAGAGTGTTTCCAGCTTGTCTTGTCGTACCAGAGTGTTTCCAGCTTGTCTTGTCGTACCAGAGTGTTTCCAGCTTGTCTTGTCGTACCAGAGTGTTTCCAGCTTGTCTTGTCGTACCAGAGTTTTTCCAGCTTGTCTGTTCGTAGCAGAGTGTTTCCAGCTTGTCTTGTCGTAGCAGAGTGTTTCCAGTTTGTCTTGTCGTAGCAGAGTGTTTCCAGTTTGTCTTGTCTTTTCGTACCAGAGTGTTTCCAGCTTGTCTTGTCGTACCAGAGTGTTTCCAGCTTGTCTTGTCGTACCAGAGTGTTTCCAGCTTGTCTTGTCGTACCAGAGTGTTTCCAGCTTGTCTTGTCGTACCAGAGTGTTTCCAGTTTGTCTTGTCGTACCAGAGTGTTTCCAGCTTGTCTTGTCGTAGCAGAGTGTTTCCAGCTTGTCTTGTCGTACCAGAGTGTTTCCAGTTTGTCTTGTCGTACCAGAGTGTTTCCAGCTTGTCTTGTCGTACCAGAGTGTTTCCAGCTTGTCTTGTCGTACCAGAGTGTTTCTAATATTATTAGAGATTTGTACAAACCTTGCTGTCTGTTGCTCTGACATTTGCAACATTGTTTAAATATTGAAATTCGATCTCCAGCTGTCCCATAGTAATGAAGGTGAGGGGTTGGGAGTCGTAACGAGACAGACAAGCAGGCAGGCAGCTTTTCTCAGCCAGTCAAATTTATGAAACAGCATAATTGTTATGGATATATACAGACTAGCTCCTCTGAACAACAGTGTCCTGACGAGAGAGCACATTTTCTATGCCAGGCGAAATCACGCATCATTAGCCCATTGTTATCCAAATAAATGTCACTAGAAAACAACTTAAGCAAATGCAAATCCAGCTACTTTGCTATTATTCTGGCTGCACTGTTTTTGACGTGACTGTGTTAACAAAAGAAGGCTAGCTACCAAGCAAGGGATAGATTTAGAACAAAAAGACTTAACGACCGGGTCGTGTCTCTGGCAACCGAACCGATAGAACGAACTAACAGCCGGCTTGGGTAGCAACCCTAGATTTGTGTTGGGACTATATCTCGTGGAAGGATGAAGCAGTATGAATAAATTAATCAAAATAAAGTTTTTGAATGAAAATGTCAATAATTATTTGAATATGTTGCTAACCTGTTGTCTCAGGCCTAGCAACACCCTTGCCAATACACTGCATTTGGAAAATATTCAGACCCATTCAAAATTCTAAAATGGATTAAATCAATGAAAAAAATGGACATTTTGATTTTGGAGTGTAGTTACCCTTTAGTTCAACTTTGCAAGCACCTAGCACTGTTGGTTGGCTTGCAGTGTTTGTGTAGCACATGAGATGGAGTTTGCAAAACAAATGGCTGCTGGGTAGATGCAAATAATCATGATATCATTCTGACAGGAAGGCATAGGCTATTTGTAGCTAGTTTATTGATGTCTCACCTTGATTAGCCTATAGCCACAATCCCACCATAGAAATCTAGTCGATTTTTATATATATATAAAAACATACTCAGATGCATTCCCCTGTTCTATTGGTTTCCTTTCAACTTTGGTTAATTGTCTAGCAGCCAAAGGCATTATCCTAATCATATAAGCAACCATTGATATTTGTTGCATCTTTAAATCCCCCCTCTTTCTAACAGATATTTCCATATCTGTCCATAAACCCACTTACCTGTGCGTTGCGCATTTTAGAACTGTGTTTTTGCACAAATTGCATTTAGAAACATTGAAGCGTAGGCCTACTGCCGTGTATACATTTCTGCGCCTGAAAAGTTAAGAAATAATATTTGATCAACATTCAGATCTGTTCCATCAGCCCTATTAATTTATACGGCGTATACTTCCAATACCACTACTTTGATACGTATCAGTGGGTAATAAGAAGTGAGAATATACAATGCCCATTGCAAAGTAAGTGGTTATACGGCATATACTTGCGTATACCCTTCACTACACCACTGGCTGTGACCATCATAGCATTCAATGATCAATTAATTGCATTCATTCTTGCACCATGCCATCAATTATCAGTTGTAAACATGCCTGCAGCATGATCTATTTTACCTGCGTGCATTCAGGCCCTTCGGATACTATTCAGACCTCTTGACTTATCCTCATTTTGTTACATTACAGCCTTATTCTAAAATGGATTATAGAAATGTTTTTGCTTATTCATTATGTGGTACTGTGTGTGGATTGATGAGGAAAAACATTTCTATAATCCATCCGTGTAGTGGAGGGTATATGCAAGTATATGCCGTTTTTAGAAATATTTGCAAAAGTATTAAAAATAAACAACAGAAATACCTTTTTTACAGTGGCTTGCGAAAGTATTCACCCCCTTGGCATTCTTCCTATTTTGTTGCCTTACAACCTGGAATTAAAATAGATTCTTGGGGGGTTTGTATCATTTGATTTCCAGAACATGCCTACCACTTTGAAGCAAACAAAACAAATAAGAAATAAGACAAAAAAAATGAAATCTTGAGCCTGCATAACTATTCATATCCCCAAAGTCAATACTTTGTAGAGCCACCTTTTGCAGCAATTACAGATGCAAATCTCTTAGGGTATGTCTCTATAAGCTTGGCTCATCTAGCCACTGGGATCTTTTCCCATTCTTCAAGGCAAAACTGCTCCAGCTCCTTCAAGTTGGATGGGTTCCTCTGGTGTACAGCAATCTTTAAATCTTACCACAGATTCTCATTTGGATTGAGGTCTGGGCTTTGACTAGGCATTTCCAAGACATTTAACTGTTTCCCCTTTAACCACTTCAGTGTTGCTTTAGCAGTATGCTTAGGGTCATTGTCCTGCTGGAAGGTGAACCTCCGTCCCAGTCTCAAATCTCTGGAACACTGAAACAGGTTTCTCTCAAGAATTTCCCTGTATTTAGCGCCATCCATCATTCTTTCAATTCTGACCAGTTTCCCAGTCCATGCCGATGACAAACTTCCCCAGGGTGATGGGAGGTATTGGGTTTGCGCCAGACATAGCATTCTCCTTGATGGCCAAAAAGCAAAATTTTTGTCTCATCTGACCAGAGTACCTTCTACCATATGTTTGGGGAGTCTCCCACATGCCTTTTGGCGAACACTAAATGTATTTGCTTATTTTTTTCTTTAAGGAATTGCTTTTTCTGGCCACTCTTCCGTAAAGCCCAGGTCTGTGGAGTGTACGGCTTAAAGTGGTCCTATGGACAGATACTCCAATCTCCACTGTAGAGCTTTGCAGATCCTTCAGGGTTATCTTTGGTCTCTTTGTTGCCTCGCTGATTAATGCCCTCCTTACCTGGTCCGTGAGTTTTGGTGGGCGGCCCTCTCTTGGCAGGTTTGTTGTGGTTTAATATTCTTTCAAATTTTTTAGAATGGATGTTCAAGGTTTCTGATATTTTTTTAGAACCCAACCCTGATCTGTACTTCTCCACAACTCTGTCCCTGACCTGTTTGACGAGCTCCTTGATCTTCATGGTGCCGCTTGCTTGGTGGTGCCTCTTGCTTAATGGTGTTGCAGACTCTGGGGCCTTTCAGGACAGGTGTATATATACTGAGATCATGTGACAGATCATGTGACACTTAGATTGCACACAGGTGGACTTTATTTAACTAATTATGTGACTTCTGAAGGAGATTGGTTGCACCAAATCTTATTTAGGGTCTTCACAGCAAAAGGGGTAAATACATATACACACACCACTTTTCAGCTGTACATTTTTTTTTTCATTTAACTTCACCAATTTAGACTATTTTGTGTATGTCCATTACATGAAATCCAAATAAAAATCTATTTAAATACAGATTGTAATGCAACAAAACTGGAAAAATGCCAAGGGGGATGAATACTTTTGCAAGGCATTGTACATAAGTATTCAGACTCTTTGCTATGAGACTCGAAATTGAGCTCAGGTGCATGCTGTTTCAATTGATCATCCTTGAGATGTTTCTACAACTTGATTGGAGTCCACCTGTGGTAAATTCAATTTATTGGACATTATTTGGAATGGCATACACCTGTCTATATAAGGTCCCACAGTTGACAGTGCATGTCAGTGCAAAAACCAAGGTCATGTGATCGAAGGAATTCTCCATAGAGCTCCGAGACAGGATTGTGTCGAGGCACAGATCTGGGGAAAGGTACCAACATATTTCTGCAGGATTGAAGGTCCCCAAGAACATTGTTAAATGGGAGAAGTTTGGAACTACCAAGGCTCTGTCTAGATCTGGTTAACCGGACAAACTAAATAGCCTAATCTTCATTACTAATGTTCAAACTTAGACGTCAAACAGTATCAAGGTTCTGATCTAATGCTTCTAAAAATGTTAAGCATAACCATGTTCATGGAAAATAATAATCATAAGGAATACGGTTGTGAAGTGTCTGTCCTATATTTAGGAGATATAAGAAGTCTCAGGAAATGTTTATGTTTTTTTGTAAACATATTTGACCCTTTATTTTTTGGGGCACAAAACTACCTCCATTCATTAGTATGGGTTACCTTCAGACGAGTCCAAAACTACCTCCATTCATTAGTATGGGTTACCTTCAGACGAGTCCAAACCTACCTCCATTCATTAGTATGGGTTACCTTCAGACGAGTCCAAAACTACCTCCATCCGACAAGGGCGGATGCGGTGGATTGACACGCAGCCCATGAAAAAAAATGTATATCTCTAATTTAAGCTGATTAATTTTTATGGGAATTGTTTTATTATATTACTTAGATATAGACTGTTCTACAGGTAGTTAACAGTCCATGTTATACTTGTAGTTAACAGTGTTCTAGAAGTAGAGGTTAGAGGGTTGGACCATATACCTCTCAATGTGTGTCGTGGCATATGGAATGGGAAAGGCAAATATCAGTTTCTCACAAAATCACTGAAGTTCTCTTCTCTTCTTTGCTCTTTTCCAGTAAGTTGCTTTAATCGCCAGCGTGGCGGTGTGGGTGGTGACCTTTGTGGTCATTTTCCCAATCCTCTATTTCAACTACGGCAAGGAAGTCCTTGAAAACACCAACAACAACCACACAAGCAAAATGGCCTCCAATGACTCTCACTGTTTCCAGTTCGGCAGCCACCTGAAAAATCACTCTTGCATGAAAAAGCTGAACTACATCATGTGATCGTCATCGTGGCCTGTGTGCAGACGGCACTGCAGTGTCACGTCATGAGCCTTCTGACCAGGAAGTACGGGTTAGACTGCATGTTTCACCAGGAATTCTGGGCTCAGCTGAGGAGCCTGTGTTTTGCTGTGGTGCTGCTGGTGTGTTTCATGCCCTATCACATGTTCAGGATTTAATACCTGGAACACCTGCAGCAGCTGGAGCACACTAACGAGGTGTTCCTCAGTCTCACGGCCCTCAGCTATCTCGACATGTTTACTTTCCTAGGGAGGGGACACTGCTATATGTGTGACCTCTTCTCACATTACCTAAACTATGAACTCAGAGCCAAAACCTCGCTGTAATATTGCTTCCCTTTTAAACAGTACTTTAGCACCATCTGCTTGTTTATATAGCTACACATCATAGTCTACTGTACTGTTGGTCTATTGCAGTTTGACTATACTGGACTAAAATGTATTTTGTCTCATATTGGAATTTAAAATACAGTAAGTCGTGCCAATGACATTTCTCTCAATATGCCGATTTCAATCTTTGAAAAAACTTTGTGTAAGGCTACAGAGTATGTAAATATTGTAATAAATAAATAAATGGCTAAAATGTTACTGTTCTACTATTATTCTGTGAAACATTACCTCCTCCTCACCCTTTACCCCCGTCTCGACAGCATAGGCAAGGCTGACCACACACACACCTATATTATTTCCCCTCTCAGTTTTATGGAGGCTAGTTACTGTTTAACGTCCCCACCCTACTTTCAGTTTGTTTAGTAAATCGATCTAATGACAACCGAAGCCGGCACCATCCAATGTGTCGCTCAATGAATTATAGGCCCATAGCTCTCCTTTCCAACCCTCCGTGTGTTGTTGCAACTACTCGCCCACGACTCTCTCATTTGTGTGTGGTGACAAGGGGGACAAGTGTCAAAACTGGTGGCTAGTTTACAGGTGGACTAGCATCCTGTTGGATTAATGCACATCGCTGACGGACCAAGAGAAAGGTAAGAGGTCTCGTTTGAAATAATAAATAATTAACATATGATGTTTGTTGCCTAAATCTTATATGGTTCCGTGACTCGTTCATTTTGGTATTTCGTTTGACCTATCGGCCACAATGAATTAGTCGTGCTATCAGGGATCCTTGGGACGTCCCTACCCTAAACCCTAACTTTAACCCCTACCCTTACCCTTACCATAACCCTTACCTAACCTTAACCTTAACTCTTACCGTAACCATTTTAAAGATGCGCTATGCAGAAATTGCTCAACCATTTTCTGGTTGCTACAATTCTGAAAGTTTGTCTAATTTCAGTTTATGTGACAAAACAAGCAAATATAGTGTAGATAATCTTTTTACCATTTAAACCGCTGTGAAATATCTTTTCCATAAGCAAAAATATTGTATTTTCAACTGTTTGAAACAGGGGTATAAAACCTAAAGTAAAATATGAAAAAATGTATCTTAAGAATGGGAAGCATATAAATAACACACACAGAACAGATCTGCCGCTTCTTAGACTTAGGCTTCCAAAAAGTGAAATATTGCAACTTTAAAATGTCAACTCAATGTGAAGGGGATTCATATGCGCTCCTCCAGTGACTGCAGAGGCGTGCTCAGACCAACAAACGTCTGTCATATACAGTGCATTCGGAAAGTATTCAGACCCCTTGACTTTTTCCACATTTTGTTACGCTACAGCCTTATTTATGAAATTGTTTCCCCCCCCTCATCAATCAACACACAATATCCCATAATGACAAAGCAAAAATAGGTTTTTTGAATTTTTGCAAATGTATAAGAAAAATACCTGAAATACCTTGTTTACATACTGCAAGTATTCAGACCCTTTTCTATGAGGCCCAAAATTGAGCTCAGGTGCGTCCTATTTCCATTGATCATCCTTAAAATGTTTCTACAACTTGATTGGAGTCCACCTGTGGTAAATTCAATTGATGGGACATGATTTGGAAAGGCACGCACCTGTCTATATAAGGTCCCACAGTTGACAGTGCATGTCAGAGCAAAAACCAATCCATGAGGTCGAAGGCATAGTCCGTAGAGCTCCGAGACAGGATTGTGTCGAGGCACAGATCTGGGGAAGGGTACCAAAAATGTTTTTCAGCATTAAAGGTCCCCAAGACCACAGTGGCCTCCATCATTCTTAAATGGAAGAAGTTTGGATCCACCAATACTCTTCCTAGAGCTGGCCGCCCAGCCAAACTGAGCAATCAGGGGACAAGGGCCTTGGTCAGGGAGGTGACCAAGAACCCGATAGTCACTCTGACAGATCTCCAGTGGTCCTCTGTGGAGGTGGGAGAACCTTCCAGAAAGACAACAATCTCTGCAGCACTCCACCAATCAGGCCTTTATGGTAGGGTGACCAGACGGAAGCCACTCCTCAGGAAAAGGCACATGACAGCTCGCTTGGAGTTTACCAAAAGTCACCTAAAGGACTCTCAGTCCATGAGAAACAAGATTCTCTGGTTTGATGAAATCAAGATTGAACTCTTTGGCCTGAATGCGAAGCATCACGTCCGGAGGAAACATGGCACCATCCCTACCGTGAGCATGGTGGTGGCAGCATCATGCTGTGGGGATGTTTTTCATCAGCAGGGATTGGGAGACGAGTCAGGATCGAGGGAAAGATATATATATATATTTTATTTAACCTTTATTTAACTAGGCAAGTCAGTTAAGAACAAATTCTTATTTACAATGACGGCCTACCAAAAGGCAAAAGGCCTCCTGTGTGGACGTGGGATATTTTTTTAAATAATATCTATATATAAATATAGGACAAAACACACATCACGACAAGAGAAGCAACACAACACTACATAAAGAGAGACCTAAGATAACAACATGGTAGAAACACAACATGGTAGCAGCACAAAACATGGTACACCATATTGGACACAGACAACATCACAAAGATGAACAGAGCAAAGTACAGAGCGATCCAAGATGAAAACCTGCTCCAGAACGCTCAGTACCTCAGACTGGGACGAAGGTTCAGCTTCCAACAGAACAACGACCCTAAGCACACAGCCAAGACAACGCAGGAGTGGGCTCGGGACAAGTCTCTGAATGTCCTTGAGTTACCCAGCCTGAACCCGATCGAACATCTCTGGAGAGCCTTGAAAATAGCCGTGCAGCAATGCTCCCCATCCAACCTGACATAGCTTGAGATGATCTGAAGAGAAGAATGGGAGAAACTTCCCAAATACAAGTGTGCCAAGCTTGTAGCATCATACCCAAGAAGACTCAAGGCTGTAATCACTGCGAAAGGTGCTTAAATAAAGTACTGAGTAAAGGGTCTGAAGACTTATGTAAATATAACATTTCAGTTAATTTTTTATGAATATGCCAAAAATTCTAAAGAACGTTTTTTTGCTTTGTCATCATGGGGTATCGTGTGTAGATTGATGAGGGAACAAATCAACAATGTAATAAATTTTAGAATAAGGCTGTAACATACCAAAATGTGGAAACAATCAAGGGGTCTGAATACTTTCCAAATGCACTGTATATACAGTACCAGTCCAACGTTTGGACACATACTCATTCCAGGGTTTTTCTTAATTTTTACTATTTTCTACATTGTAGAATAATAATGAAGACATTAAAACTATGAAATAACACATATGGAATCATGTATTAAGCAAAAAAGTGTTTAACAGATCAAAATATTTGAAATATTTGAGATTCTTCAAAGTAGCCACCCTTTGCATTGATGACAGCTTTGCACACTCTTGGCATTCTCGCAACATGCTTCATGAGGTAGTCACCTGGAATGCATTTACATTTACATTACATTTACATTTAAGTCATTTAGCAGACGCTTTTATCCAGAGCGACTTACAAATTGGAAAGTTCATACATATTCATCCTGGTCCCCCCGTGGGGAATGAACCCACAACCCTGGCGTTGCAAGCGCCATGCTCTACCAACTGAGCCACACGGGACCACACGGGACCACACGGGACCATTTCAATTAACAGGTGTTCCTTGTAAAAAGTTAATTTGTGGAATTTCTTTCCTTAATGCATTTGAGCCCATCAGTTGTGTTGTGACAAGGTAGGGGTGGTATACAGAAGATAGCCCTATTTGGTAAAAGACCAAGTCCACATTATGGCAAGAACAGCTCAAATAAGCAAAGAGAAATGACAGTCCATCATTACTTTAAGACATGAAGGTCAGTCAATCCGGAACATTTCAAGAAAGTTTCTTCAAGTGTAGTCGCAAAAACCATCAAGCGCTATGATGAAACTGACTCTCATGAGGACCGCCACAGGAAAGGAAGACCCAGAGTTACCTCTGCTGCAGAGGATAAGTTCATTAGAGTTAACTGCACCTCAGATTGAAGCCCAAATAAATGCTTCACAGAGTTCAAGTAAAAGACACATCTCAACATCAACTGTTCAGAGGAGACTACGTGAATCAGGCCTTCATGGTTGAATTGCTGCAAATAAAACACTTATAAAGGACACCAATAAGAAGAAGAGACTTGCTTGGGCCAAAAAACACGAACAATGAACATTGGACTGGAAATCTGTCCTTTGGTCTGATGAGTCCTAATTTTAGATTTTTGGTTTCTACTGCCGTTTCTTTGTGAGACGCAGAGTAGGTGAACGGATGATCTCTGCATGTGTGGTTCAAACTGTAAAGCATGGAGGAGGAGGTGTGATGGTGCTTTGCTGGTGACACTGTCAGTGATGTGTGGGAACCTTAACCCTATAAAGGTGTGTTTAATTTTTTTTATTTTTCTCACCGATATGAAAGATAAGGTCCTTTTGCCTCCAAAACAGTACCGCAAGCCATGCGTGTTAATGTTCAGGCCGAGCGCTGCAGCTCTTAACCCCCCCCCACCCAACCATACAGAAGACGCCTTCTTCCAATTACATTTATGTGTAATGTAATGGAAAAGACAGTCGTGACCAGAGGCTAGAGCAGGCCCAGCTGCTGTTGCAGTGGTGCCTATGGGAGAGCCACCCCTTCACTGAGTAGGCCTAGCGAACAGCAAAGCACAAGCCTATATCAATATACACTGCTCAAAAAAATAAAGGGAACACTTAAACAACACAATGTAACTCCAAGTCAATCACACTTCTGTGAAATTAAACTGTCCACTTAGGAAGCAACACTGATTGACAATAAATTTCACATGCTGTTGTGCAAATGGAAAAGACAAAACGTGGAAATTATAGGCAATTAGCAAGACACCCCCCAAAACAGGAGTGATTCTGCAGGTGGTGACCACAGACCACTTCTCAGTTCCTATGCTTCCTGGCTGATGTTTTGGTCACTTTTGAATGCTGGTGGTGCTCTCACTCTAGTGGTAGCATGAGACGGAGTCTACAACCCACACAAGTGGCTCAGGTAGTGCAGTTCATCCACGATGGCACATCAATGCGAACTGTGGCAAAAAGGTTTGCTGTGTCTGTCAGTGTAGTGTCCAGAGCATGCAGGCGCTACCAGGAGACAGGCCAGTACATCAGGAGACGTGGAGGAGGCCGTAGGAGGGCAACAACCCAGCAGCAGGACCGCTACCTCCGCCTTAGTGCAAGGAGGTGTACTGCCAGAGCCCTGCAAAATGACCTCCAGCAGGCCACAAATGTGCATGTGTCTGCTCAAACGGTCAGAAACAGACTCCATGAGGGTGGTATGAGGGCCCGACGTCCACAGGTGGGGGTTGTGCTTACAGCCCAACACCGTGCAGGACGTTTGGCATTTGCCAGAGAACACCAAGATTGGCAAATTCGCCACTGGTGCCCTGTGCTCTTCACAGATGAAAGCAGGTTCACACTGAGCACATGAGCACATGTGACAGACGTGACAGAGTCTGGAGACGCCGTGGAGAACGTTCTGTTGCCTGCAACATCCTCCAGCATGACCGGTTTGGCGATGGGTCAGTCATGGTGTGGGGTGGCATTTCTTTGTGGGGCCGCACAGCCCTCCATGTGCTCGCCAGAGGTAACCTGACTGCCATTAGGTACCGAGATGAGATCCTCAGACCCCTTGTGAGACCATATGCTGACACATGCACATTTGTGGCCTGCTGGAGGTCATTTTGCAGGGCGCTGGCAGTGCACCTCCTTGCACAAAGGCGGAGGTAGCGGTCCTGCTGCTGGGTTGTTGCCCTCCTACGGCCTCCTCCACGTCTCCTGATGTACTGGCCTGTCTCCTGGTAGCGCCTGCATGCGCTGACAGACACAGCAAACCTTTTTGCCACAGTTCGCATTGATGTGCCATCCTGGATGAACTGCACTACATGAGCCACTTGTGTGGGTTGTAGACTCCGTCTCATGCTACCACTAGAGTGAGAACACCGCCAGCATTCAAAAGTGACCAAAACATCAGCCAGGAAGCATAGGAACTGAGAAGTGGTCTGTGGTCACCACCTGCAGAATCACTCCTGTTTTGGGGGGTGTCTTGCTAATTGCCTATAATTTCCACCTTTTGTCTATTCCATTTGCACAACAGCATGTGAAATTTATTGTCAATCAGTGTTGCTTCCTAAGTGGACAGTTTGATTTCACAGAAGTGTGATTGACTTTGAGTTACATTGTGTTGTTTAAGTGTTCCCTTTATTTTTCTTGAGCAGTGTACTATCCCCATTAGAACAAAAGTTGACCTCCTCTATTCTGTGCAGTAAATAAATATTCCAAACATAGTCTGGGCCACTTGTGGGACGCGATAGATCCCAAATGAATACAACCACTAACATCAAACATTTATTTTTACAAAATGAGGCTGGTGCAACCGATCAGAATGTTTACTTAAAATGTTGATAAACTATTAGGTATTTCTTCACATTATAAGAGCAGCAGTGTGCACATGGCAGTAGGCTATAAATTGTTTCATTTTTTATAGTAGGCTATTGGCTATAAGCGTGAATGTTCCATTAGCGGGTAAACACCATTATCAAAAGTGACCACACATGCGATTATGCATTTAATGTGGTAGGTGGGCTATACCATAGCTTACTTTAAGCTACTTGCATGAATTCAATAATTGTGTGAGAACTTCCTCATACAGTTCCATAAAACATTTGTTTGCTCATGGCTGTAGTCAACCTCATTGTAAATTACTTCCTGAAAATAGACCAATGGCTTTAAAGTAGCATTATACCCAACCAAGGGACATCGGGCTGCAGATGGGCTGAAATCCAGACTCAGGATTGTGGCGTTGCTGCTGCATCGCTGTTGTTTAAAGGTGTCACCATGCAGGTAGGAAGGTCTTATCATTCCTGTCCATTAGGGAGGGAGGGAGGTAGGAAGGAAGGTCTTATCATTCCTGTCCATTAGGGCGACCGACCGACACAGACAGACAGACAGACAGACAGACAGACAGACAGACAGATAGACAGATAGATAGATAGATAGATAGATAGATAGATAGATATAATTAGTAAGGTCCAATAAGCTTCATGGCCCTGCGGTAGGGTTTTAGTTGCTAACACACCAACCATACATGTGACCAGATAATTTCAGATAATTTCTGTTAATGTCAATGTTTTGTTTTTGGGCCGGTTTTGTTGAGGAGTCACTCTCTGGGCAGAGACTGTTGATTATAAATGCTCAGTGTTTGTATGATCCTTCATGTGATTGGGCTAGGTGCACCATGAATTTGCATAACTTTCTTTCCATGGGCAGTAGAAGAGGAAGTCTTCCTAGTTCTGCCCTGTATGTAGATGTTTTTCTCTGGGTGTTTTGTCCCATGATGTATATTTTCACTGTAATAGTGGTCCCCATATTTCACTCTAATAATGGTCCCCATGTTTTTACTCGAATAGTGTTCCCCACATTTCACTGTAATAATGGTCCCCGTATTTCACTGTAATAATGGGCACCATATTTCACTGTAATAATGGTCCCCATGTTTCACTGTAATAATGGTCTCCATATTTCACTGTAATAGTGGTCCCCATATTTCACTGTAATAGTGGTCCCCATATTTCACTGTAATAATGGTCTCCATATTTCACTGTAATAATGGTCCCCATATTTCACTGTAATAATGGTCTCCATTATTCACTGTAATAGTGGTCCCCATATTTCACTGTAATAATGGTCCCCAAATTTGACTGTGATAGTGGGCCCCATATATCACTGTAATAGTGGGCCCCATATATCACTGTAATAGTGGTCCACATATTTCACTCTAATAGTGGTCTCCATATTTCACTGTAATAGTGGTCCCCACATTTCACTGTAATAGTGGTCTCCATATTTCACTGTAGTAATGGTCCCCAAATTTGACTGTGATAGTGGGCCCCATATATCACTGTAATAGTGGGCCCCATATTTCACTGTAATAGTGGGCCCCATATTTCACTGTAAAAGTGGACACCATATTTTACTGCCAGGAACCAGGTTTCCATCCAGCCTTTTTATGTGATTAGAGTACATGTTGGATCAAAAATGTTCACTACAGGCCTAATGGAAACAGCAAATTTGTCCGTAAACTTTACAAATGTCGAAAAAACAAAATACACTTGACAAGGTAGGATATATTATGTCGGCCAAATTTATTATGCGTTAAATGGTGGTGGAAACGTTTTTATGCCCCAATATTAATAAACTTCTTGTCAATAGGGGGTGCTGTTAGCACTTCGTAATAATTTCGTTCCCAAATTAAACTGCCTCGTACTCAATTCTTGCTCGTACAATATGCATATTATTATTACTATTGGATAGAAAACACTCTCTAGTTTCTAAAACCGTTTGAATTATATCTGTGAGTGAAACAGAACTGGACTTAGAGCAATTTTCCTATGTGGATGTGAGAATGCAGAATTCTGCAAGCTGTTCCCAGATCAGTTTATTAATTTGCCTGTCTTCTATTGGTTGAGATGCACTGCATACGCCTTCCCCTGGATGTCAGCGAATAGTGAGACTTGAAATTAAGTCTCTAGGCAGATCTGAGAGGTTATAAATGGCTTGGGAAAGGAAGGTCTGGTCTTTTCCCTCTTCGCTCTGACGCAGGGAGGACCTTGGCATATCGTACTAGAACCTTTGGTTATAGCTCTTAGATATATCGGGCTGTGTTTTTATTTGATATAGGCGTTAAAGACATCATAATGTTGTTATTTGAAACCGAATTATATCAGTTTATGTCAGTATATTGCGATTTTCGGGTATTTATTTTTGTGGCGTTCTAGGGAGTTGGGTATCTCTGGCTCACATGCTAATGTTTACTGCTAATTGCAACGTTGAAGACGACATTCTACAACCGAGCAACGATTCTTTTGGACAAAGGACACCTATCCCAAGATTCTGATGGGAGTTCATCAAAAAGTAAGAACTATTTATGCTGTTAATTCGTTGTTCTGTTGAAAAATGTAAAATGCATAAGCCGCCATTAATTTCAGTGCGGTCTCGCTTTAACGCGCGCTGTATGTTGTAGTAACGTTAATTTAAAAAATGTAACACAGCGATTGCATTAAGAACTAATGTATCTTTCATTTGCTGTCCAACCTGTATTTTTTAGTCAAGTTTATGATTATTTATCGATTAGAATAGGTGCCTCTCCCAAGATTTCTCCCGACATTTTCTTGGCAGCTTGGCTACTTTTCTCATTGTATAACCACGATTTGTGCCGCTAAATATGCAGATTTTCGAACAAACTCTATATGTATTGTGTAATATGATGTTATAAGACTGTCATCTGAAGAATTCTGAGCAGGTCAGTGAATTTATTTTTTTTTTTTTTGGTGGTTTATACGTTATCGCTATTTTTGGCTTGAATCAATGCTGTTTTGTGGTTTGCTATTGTGGTAAGCTAATATAACGCTATATTGTGTTTTCCACGATAACCACGATTTGTGCCGCTAAATATGCAGATTTTCGAACAAACTATATGTATTGTGTAATATGATGTTATAAGACTGTCATCTGAAGAATTCTGAGCAGGTCAGGGAAAAAAATAATTATATTTTGGTGGTTTATACTTTATTGCTATTTTTGGCTTGAATCAATGCTGTTTTGTGGTTTGCTATTGTGGTAAGCTAATATAACGCTATATTGTGTTTTCCACGATAACCACGATTTGTGCCGCTAAATATGCAGATTTTCGAACAAACTCTATATGTATTGTGTAATATGATGTTATAAGACTGTCATCTGAAGAATTCTGAGCAGGTCAGGGAAAAAAATAATTATATTTTGGTGGTTTATACTTTATTGCTATTTTTGACTTGAATCAATGCTGTTTTGTGGTTTGCTATTGTGGTAAGCTAATATAACGCTATATTGTGTTTTCGCTGTAAAACACTTAGAAAATCGAAAATATTGGCTGGATTCACAAGATCTGTGTCTTTCATTTGCTGTACGCCGTGTATTTTTCATAAATGTTTTATGATGAGTATTTAGGTAATACACGATGGTCTCTGTAGTTATTCTAGTTGCTTTGGTGAGAGTTGTGATGGTGGCTGCAATGGTAAACTATGATTTATACCTGACATATGCACATTTTTCTAACAAAACATATGCTATACAATAAATATGTTATCAGACTGTCATCTGATGAAGTTGTTTCTTGGTTAGTGGCTATTTATATCTTTATTTGGTCGAAATTGTGATAGCTAGCTATGCAGGAAAAAAAATGGTGGAGTAAAAAAAGTGGTGTCTTTTGCTAACGTGGGTCGCTAATAGATTTACATATTTTGTCTTCCCTGTAAAACATTTTAAAAATCAGAAATGATGGCTGGATTCACAAGATGTGTATCTTTCATCTGGTGTCTTGGATTTGTGATTTAATGATATTTAGATGCTACTATTTACTTGTGACGCTATGCTAGGCTATGCTAGTCAGCTCTTTTTACTGATGGGGGTGCTCCCGGATCCAGGTTTGTGAGGAAGTAGAGGTTGATTTAACAACCATCACATGGAAGTAAACTTGGAGTCACTACGTCTCGGGAAAGCATGCAGTTTAATAGGCTACAGATGAAATAAATGATGAACTTCTCAGGGTGGTGAAAAAGTGCACTGTGATGAGCTTATGCTCCTTTCCAATAAATAACCAGGGTCTAATTTTGGCGACATGATGACCGATGCTTGCCTGCCATTTGACAAATACAAATAATCTTTCTCTTTTGTCCATAAGAATCTCATCAGTAGGCCACACCCACACTGAGTCTGCGAGTTGTTGGCTAGAGCGCAGGTGCCAATACCAGAATGGGCACATTCGCTATTGTCACGAACTGGCTCAAAGCCCGTAACAAAAGGGAGACAACGTGGAGTAAAGGAGTAACAAAAGATATATTTATTAACTAAAGTAACTAAGTATAATATACAATGGTGTGTGTAATCAGTAATCAGTAGTGTAAGTGAGTGTTTTGCATGCATGAATGTGATAATGGAAGGTGTTGAAAGATGCTAAAACAAACAACCAAAAAACAACCACAAAACCACCAAGAAACACAAACAAATCTATCAAGGTGTCTGCCATGAATGGGGAAGTGGTGCATTTATCCTATGACAGTGTGCCCAGGTGTTTCCCATGTAGCTGACGACCCTCCCAACTCCGCCCACCGGCATCCTAATAAGGAAAAAAGAACAAAGAGAATACGGTCGTCACATTCCCCCCCCATAAAACCGGGGACCAACAAGGACCCCGGAACAACATACCGGCCTCTGCATCCCAAACTGACACAGCCCCTGCGTCCCAAACTGACACAGCCCCTGCGTCCCAAACTGACACAGCCCCTGCGTCCCAATTTGACGAGGGGTTACGTGTTCACACTTCCAATTTGCCCCAGCCAACCTCCTCCTCCCCAGAACTCAGCAACCTTTGCGCACGGGAAGCAACCTTTAAGAGGAAAGAAGACTCCCCAGACCTCAGCAACCTTAGTGTATAGGAAGCAACATTTAAGAGGAAAGACTCCCCAGACCTCAGCAACCTTTACGCACGGGAAGCAATATTTAAGAGGAAAGAAGACTCCCCAGACCTCAGCAACCTTAGTGCATAGGAAGCAACATTTAAGAGGAAAGACTCCCCAGACTTCAGCAACCTTAATGCATAAGAAGCAACTTTTAAGAGGAAAGAATACAAGACCAGGAGGGAATAGACAGGAAAGACAGAACCAGACAATACAACCATTCAAGAACAGGGCGCACGAGACCACCTCAGCTACAAACTCCAACGAAAAGAACAAGGTCCTTCATTTTTTAAACAATTTCCAACTTCCCAACGTAACAGACTACTCATTTCAATCTACAATCGTCAGGACCAGGCCCATCTTCCTCCTCATGCACAGATCTAGCATGATAATAACCCAAGGAAACAATGGTATCAGCCAAAAGAACAGGTTTACCGTCCTCTGTAGACTCCCACTGTTCAGTCTCAGAGGAACGTGCATCATAGGGTTTTTTACATGGCACAGCTGGTGTGCTTTTCTCCGTTCTGGAGTGGCAACTAGGTAATTTTGCTCAGTGTACTGACGCACCACTGTATATGGACCTTGAAATTTAGCCCGAAAAGGAGAACCAACAATTGGCAGCAGAACAAGAACCTGGTCACCCGGAGAAAACTGACGAGGCTCAGTTCGGCGATCAAATATGCACTTCATCCTCTCCTGTGAAGATGATAACTTCTCTTTAGCCATTTCACCACTACTACCCTTTTTAGCACGAGGCAAAGGACCCACACAGTCAATGATCAAATACTCAAAAGGTTGGCTGAGTACAGTAGTAGGAAACAGTGGTACCGGCTTAATAGCTTGATTAGGTTTACCAGTTAATTGACAGGTGTGACAAGTTGATGAAATCAGAGACATCGCTCTTTAATCTAGGCCAAAATAAATGTCTTAATATGCGATGGTATGTTTTCCTCACACCCATATGTCCAGCAACACCATTGTGAGAAGTTGTCAAAACCAACTCACGAAGCTTTACTGGTACCACAACCTGACCAATCGCCTCCCCCAGAAAACAACTACCATGAGACACCCACTTTCTCATCAGGACATCCTCTTGGAGAAAATAGCCATGGGCGACATCTCCCAACTGTTCCACAGGCACATTTTGGTCACGCAACTCTTCTAATGTGGGGTCAGTCCGTTGCGCATTGATTAGATCTGAGTGGGTAACAGATAACGGAATAACAGGGAAAGCAGTGGCATACTTCTTTGTGGTATTGTCATTAGTCGGCACAGTGACCAGTTCGCCACGACTCATAGAACGCGTCACTGCACACGCACTGAACATCTCTGGGGAGCTTTGTACACTCATCAGGAATCTCAACAACTGACGGCTTTATGGAAACAACTCGAGATGGAAACACGACAGGCCATACACGATCACCAGCCAAGTTATTCCCAAGAATAACGCCAATACCTTCAATAGGCAACGAAGGACGTACCCCCACAACAACCTCACCTTTTACCAGCCCACAATCCAACATCAGTTTATGCAATGGAACTGAAAGAGTGTTCAAACCTATTCCCATAATTAGAACACTCTTCCCCGAATCAGTCTCAGCTGAAAAGGGTAACAGACTCCAACACAAACGATTCGGAGGCACCTGTGTCTCTCAAGATCTTCACTGGCACCAATTCCTTACTCCCTAATGTAGACACAAAACCTTCCGTAATGAAAGGTAAATAGCCTGGGTGAATATGGACTTGCGCCTGAGACCATGTGTCATGAGTGAACTGATGTGGAACAGGCGCAGCTAACGCCGTAGGCTTAGATTTAACGTAATCACGCGTACTGAATTTGTCCTTTTCCCTGAGAACCGGACATTCGTTTTTCCAATGACCTGAATCATGACAGTAATGACACTCTTGCCCAAAGTTAGCTTTACCACGGGAGTCAGGCTCAACCCGAGTTGAATTGAACTCTGCCCATGAACCATAGTATCTTGGTGAGCGAAGCCCAAATCTATCCGAACGCCCCCACTCATTCCGAATACGGGACTCTGCAAAGACTCTTTTGTGAGTCAACACATACTCATCCGCCAAAACCGCAGCTTCAGCGACATTCTTTACTTTCCGTTCGTTAATATATGTGGCAATACGATCAGGGATTGTGTCCTTAAATTGCTCTAACATAATCAGATCACACAGCCCTTGGAGAGTCACAACTTCAGAGGCTGAACACCAGCGATTAAACTGTAAAGATAATTGTCACGCAAACTCAACATGAGTCTGTTTATCATCCTTTTTTAAAGTTCTAAATCGTTGGCGGTAAGCCTCAGGGACCAATTCATAAATTTGTAGCACAGCCGTTTTAACCTTATCATAACTGGCACTGTCGTGTACACTAAGAGCCGAATATGCTTCCTGCGCTTTACCAGTCAGCACACACTGCAACATTAAGGTGCGGTCAGAATCAGGCCAACTCCTAGCGTCAGCAACACGCTCAAACAACGAAAAGAATGTCTCAGGGTCCTTTTCATTAAACTGAGGCAATAACCGTAAATTCCCAACAATATCAACTGTGTCCGGGGCACGACCAAAAGAGGAACGACCCCTAGGTAAATCTGGGTCACCTTCCCAGAACAAACTCTCCCCTGAAATCTTTCCTTCCCTAACCAACTCTATCCGTTCTTGTTGCAACTTGATTTTAGCATGCTCCATATCTAATTCCTTTTCATACTTTACACGATCCAACTCTAGCTTCTCACGATCACGCTGCCGATCATCCTCTAGCTTCTCACGATCATGCTGCTGCTGTAACAGAAGCAGTTCTTTCTGCTGTTCAAAAAGAAGACTACTAGGACTAACCGATGGAATGGCCATTGTAACGTTACGGGGAGATGACTCCTCAGCAGAGGCTGGCCCAGTGGTAACTTCAAGAATACCACTCTCCATCAGATTGGCCTTCAATATCAACCTAATAGAATTCTTTAGACGTTTATCACTAATTTCAACCTTGTAGTATTCGGCGATTTTCAACAGCTGTTCTTTAGTACCTAATTCTAACAATTCCTCTGATGGAAAGCGAATGAACTCATCTACAAAAGACACATAGTTACAAAAAAAAAAAAAAAATCTCACTCTTCCCCTCTGCTGAGCACACCAGACCACAACCCCAAGAAATGACAATCACCCTGAGTACCACCGAAGAGAGATGAGATACGGAGCTTCCCCAAAACCTACATTAACTCAACCCTAGTCTTCGTGCGGATTTGCGGTGGGTATTTACGCACTGTAGCCCGCTGGCAAGGAAATAAACCCCCCAGCACGCTGGCAGATTCCACCAAGCCACGGATGTGCCCCCGAGACAACTGCTCAGTCCACAGACACCACACAAATAACAAACATTAACCATGCCCAACATATTCCAAAAAGGAAACACGTCGCTAAGCCTATCAGGGGTAAAAGGCTATAGCTCCATGAAGCAAGTTCCGCTACCCTACCCAAATCTCCCACTGAGGTACACAGCCGATTACTCACCTCAGACCGATGTCCCAACAGAAAGTAGAACAAGAGTTTCCAGGCTGGGCAGGGACCTGGAAACTAACCAATGTACTCTCTCCAAAGTAGCACCCAAACCAAACAACAAAGGCAACCAATACTGGGCCTATCAAACTCAAACAAAATATGCAAACCAAACACGTACCTCCACGTTCTCCCAAACCAATACATTCAATGATCCCGGACGAGCCCCCACTTGTCACGAACCGGCTCAAAGCCCGTAACAAAAGGGAGACAACGTGGAGAAAAAGAGTAACAAAATATATATTTATTAAGAAACTAAGTATAATATACAATGGTGTGTGTAATCAGTAATCAGTAGTGTAAGTGAGTGTTTTGCATGCATGAATGTGATAATGGAAGGTGTTGAAAGATGCTAAAACAAACCAAAAAACAAACCAAAAAACCACCCAAAAAACACAAACAAATCTATCAAGGTGTCTGCCTGGAGAGAGTCTCCCCCATGAATGGGGAAGTGGTGCATTTATCCTATGACAGTGTGCCCAGGTGTTTCCCATGTAGCTGACGACCCTCCCAACTCCGCCCACCGGCATCCTAATAAGGAAAAAAGAACAAAGAGAATACGGCAGACAGAGTGGGAGGGTCGTAACACTATATAATGCAAACTATTTTTTTGTGACAACACCATCAGTATTGTTGAAAATACAATGGATTTCTTTCTTTTTTTTTATCCCAAAAGGTATTTTTATGTGCACCTATCTCTGGTTGGAAAATGCACACATTGTTTTTATGTGGATTTTAAAATATTCACATGAAAATCTTTCGCCAATTGGATGGAAACCTAGCTATACACAAGGACTGGTTGGATAGTGGAGTTTTAAGATTGTATGTGATATTTATTTCCTTATGATTTGTCTTTTGGAAAATCATAATTTGGTTCATGGTCACTGTCCTCTCACACACACACACACACACACACACACACACACACACACACACACACACACACACACACACACACACACACACACACACACACACACTCTGTTTCCGTCACTCTATCTCTCTCTCTCTCAATTCAATTAAAATTAAATTTCAATTCAAGGGCTTAATTGGCATGGGAAACATATGTTAGTTAACATTGCCTAAGCAAGTGAAGTAGATAATAAACAAAAGTGAAATAAACAATAAAAATGAACAGTAAACATTACACTCACAGAAGAGTAAAGACATTTCAAATGTCATATTATGTCTATATAAGGTGTTGTAATGATGTGCAAATAGTAAAAGTTCAAAAGGGAAAATAAACATAATAATGGGTTGTATTTACGATGGTGTCTGTTCTTCACTGGTTGCCCTTTTCTTGTGGTAACAGGTCACAAATCTTGCTGCTGTGATGGCACACTGTGGTATTTCACCCAGTAGATATGAGAGTTTATCAAAATTGGGTTTGTTTTCAAATTCTTTGTGGATCTGTGTAATCTGAGGGAAATATGTGGGCAGTGTACTCTCTCCCTCACTCCTTCACTCACTCCCTCACTCACTCACTGTAACAGTCCTGACCTGTTTTATGTTGTTTTTTATGTGTTTATGGTCAGGGCATGTGTTTTGGGTGGGCAGTCTATGTTATCTGTTTCTATGTTGGTTTTGGGTTACCTGGTATGGCTCTTGATTAGAGGCAGGTGGTTTGCGTTTTCCTCTAATTAAGAGTCATATTTAGGTAGGGCGTTCTCACTGTTTGTTTGTGGGTGATTGTCTCCTGTGATGTCTTCGTCGTTGTTATTCACTTTCGGAGCTGTTTGGCTGTTCGTGTGTTTTGATGTAACGTTCCTGTTCGTGAGTTTACGTTTGTGATGTGAGTTTATGTTCAGGTTCCGTTCTACGTCGTTTTGTTATTTTGTAGTTTTGAAAGTGTTTTGTTTTGTTTCGTGTTGCTGTCAAATATATAATAAAGATGGCATATTTCCCTGAACCCGCATTTTGGTTAGAAGATCCTTCTCTCCTCACCTCATCTGAGGATGAGGAAAGCGACAGCCTTAACACTCACTCTCTCTCTCACTCACGCTCTCTCTCACTCGCTCTTAACTAATTGCACAGCAATCAGGTATATATCCCTACACTTTACTCACTACCCTCATGCCTTTTGCCCCACTCATAAACTGAATGACGCAAGTGATTAAATTATTTTATGTCCATTATAGTACCTCAATCAGATTGCATGTATTCTCTAACAGCTACAGTGGCTTGTAAAAGAATTCTCCCCCTTGGCATTTTTCATATTTTGTTGCATAACAACCTGGAATTAAAATAGATTTTTGGGGGTTTGTATCATTTGATTTAAACAACATGCCTACTGTACCACTTTGAAGATGCAAAATATTTTTCTTTGTGGAACAAACAAGACATAATAATAAAAAACAGAAAACTTGAGCGTGCATAACTATTCACCTCCCCAAGTCAATACTTTGTAGAGCCACCTTTTGCAGCAATTACAGCTGCAAATCTCTTGGGGTATGCCTCCTATAAGCTTGGCACATCTAGCCACTGTGATTTTTGCCCATTCTTCAATGCAAAACTGCTCCAGCTCCTTCAAGTTGGATGGGTTCCGCTGGTGTACAGAAATATTTAAGTTATACCACAGATTCTCAATTGGATTGAGGTCTGGGCTTTGACTAGGCATTTCCAAGACATTTAAATGTTTCACCTTAAACCACTCAAGTGTTGCTTTAGCAGTATACTTAGGGTCATTGTCCTTTTGGAAGGTGAACCTCCGTCCAAGTCTCAAATCTCTGGAAGACTGAAACAGGTTTCTCTCAAGAATTTCCCTGTATTTAGCGCCATCCATCAATCCATCAATTCTGATCAGTTTTCCAGTCCCTGCCGATGAAAAACATGGTGGGATGGTATTCTCGGCGTGATGAGACGTATTGGGTTTGCGCCAGACATAGCGCTTTCCTCGATGGCCAAAAAGGTAAATTGTCTCATCTGACCAGAGTACCTTCTTCCACATGTTATGGGGAATCTCCCACATGCCTTTTGGCAAACAGCTTATTTTTTTCTTAAGCAATGAATTTTTTTTCTGCCCACTCTTCCGTAAAGCCCAGCTCTGTGGTTCTATGGACAGATACTCCAATCTCGGCTGTGGAGCTTTACAGCTCCTTCAGGGTTATCTTTGTTATCTTTGTTGCCTCTCTGATTAATGCCCTCCTTGCCTGGTCTGTGAGTTTGGGTGAGCGGCCCTCTCTTGGCAGGTTTGTTGTGGTGCCATATACTTTCCATTTTTTAATAATGGATTAAATGGTGCTCCGTGAGATGTTCAAAGTTTCGGATATATTTTTAGAACCCAACCCTGATCTGTTCTTCTCCACAACTTTGTCCCTGACCTGTTTGGCGAGCTCCTTGGTCTTCATGGTGCCGCTTGCTTGGTGCTGCCCCTTGCTTAGTGGTGTTGCAGACTCTGGGGCCTTTCAGAACAGATGTATATATACTGAGATCATGTGACAGGTCATGTGACACTTAGATTGCACACAAGTGGACTTTATTTAACTAATTATGTGACTTCTGAAGGTAATTGGTTGCACCAAATCTTATTTAGGGGCTTCATAGCAAAGGGGGTGAATACATATGCACGCACCACTTTTCAGTTTTTGTTTTGTAAAATGTTTTGAAACAAGTACTTTTTTTCATTTAACTTCACCAAGTTAGACTATTTTGTGTATGTCCATTACATGACATTTAAATAAAAATCAATTTAAATTACAGATTGTAATGCAACAAAATTGGAAAAACACCAAGGGGGTGAATACTTTTGCAAGGCACTGTATTTAGTGCAGTGAAACTATGTGACTGGTAGTAGGAGTAGGGAGATAACTATGTGTTGTCTGTACAGAATGATGTGATCAGTGGCTTCCATAGAGGGAAGTTAATGGGAGTCAATGGGTATTCCCTAGTTTCACTTAGAGAGTCTGATTAATCAATGGAAGATAATCAATGGAAGTTATCAGTGGTGTTTTTCTCTATGCTCTGCCTCCCTGGAGATTAGATGTGATCATGGTAAAGGCTGTCGTATTGCTTCACTATTGATTTGATTAGGCAGACTATGTAGGCCACAGCATACTGGCGACACACAATAACACACGCATGCCCACACACCCTCTTAATGACATCGTCTCAACCCTGTCAAACTTGCCAATATGCCTCAGGAAAAGAGAGAGAATGGAGAGGGAAGGGAATATCTATCTCTCCTCTATCTCTCCATCCCTGTGATAAGTGAGGGAAAGAAGGACAGATTAAATAAGAAGCGATAAGGTGAGAAGTCTTTGCCAAGGCCCCACCTACTTTCTTAAAAAAGTACCAATCAAATGGCAGGGAACTTAGTTTACCTTCCACACTCCAGACGGTGGAAGAACTGAATGTGACAGAGGAATATGAAAAAGAGAGAGGAAGAGAAGGGTAGGGAGACCGAGGCAGACAAGAAGTGGTAAAGGAATAGAACTAGTGTTAGGAAAATACATTGGAAGAAATTAAAGGGAGACAGAGAAAAGGGAGGCAGAGGAAAAGAGTTCGAGAGAGAAAGAGGGAGAGAGAAGGACAGTGACAGAGGCATAGAAAGTGAGGGTGGAAGTATCCGTCTGTGTGAGTTGGTAACTCCTTGTTGGACATGGATGTAGCCAACTACAGTGAGGGACTGGACCCAACGTACAGCACCCTGGGCTTCGAACACGCTGACATCCTCTATGGTGGGGGAGGTGAGTGGACTTGACACACACACACACACAGTCTACTAAAATGACAGGTTAACAGGTGCTAGCATCATATCTGTGTGGTCATTTTGTGTCTTCTGAAATGTAAGGTCAGATATGCTTCATCCTGATCCCTCTACCAACAGTCAATAAATGATTAGTAGAAATACAATATCTGAATTCTGACTTCAGTAAAAAGCCTTAAGTCAACTTGACCTTTTTCCTTGTAAGCTTGAATATAGACATATTCAAATGTGATATTGTACATTTAGTCCAGTAGATAAGCTCCCAAAAAAGACCATATTGTTCAATTTGTTATATAAGCGTAAACATTTGCACACCTGTATAATTTGTCTAGCTGAACAAAACCTGATATAGTGCCATTTCAGCAAAGGCTTGCGTCGGCCTTAAAGGTCAATGGGGATGATGCGTTTTGGGTCATGGCTTCCCTTGTGTTGGGTCTACATGGCCCCAAAATAGCTCAATATGTTTGTATTGGTTTTAGAGGAGCAAATTTGATCAACAACAAGAACCATATAGTCTTTGTTTTTACCTTGATGAGCACAACAATGACGAAAAACCATCAACAGAAATCGCAGTAAAAAAAAAATTGTTTTCACTTTAAAAGTATCTTTTTACACAAGTTAAATACAGTGATTTGGGGAGTCTCCCACATGCCTTTTGGCAAACACCATGTTGCTTATGTTTTTCTTTAAGCGATGGCTTTTTCTGGCCACTCTTTCGTAAAACCCAGCTCTGTGGAGTGTACTGGAGTGTAATGTGGTCCTATGGACAGATACTCCAATCTCCACTGGTGCCCCTTGCTTAGTGGTGTTGCAGATTCTAGGGCCTTTCAGAACAGGTGTACATTTGAAGTCAGAAGTTTACATAGTCTTAGGTTGGAGTCATTAAAACTCGATTTCAATCACTCCACAAATTTCTTGTTAAAAAACTATAGTTTTAGCAAGTCGGTTAGGACATCTACTTTGTGCACGACACAAATCATTTTTCCAACAATTGTTTACAGACAGATTATTTCACTTATAATTCACTGTATCACAATTCCAGTGGGTCAGAAGTTTGCATACTGTGGACTGTGCTTTTAAACAGCTTGGAATGTTCCAGAAAATTATGTTATGGCTTCAGAAGCTTCTGATAGGCTAATTGACATCATTTGAGTCAATTGGAGGTGTACTTAGTGCCTCTTTGTTTGACATCATGGGAAAATCAAAAGAAATCAGCCCCAAAATATTGTAGACCTTCACAAGTCTGGTTCATCCTTGGAAGCAATTTCCAAATGCCTGAAGGTACCACGTTCATCTGTACTAACAATAGTACACAAGTATAAACACCATGGGACCACGTAGCCATCATACTGCTCAGGAAGGAGATGTGTTCTGTCTCCTAGAGATGAACGTACTTTGGTTTCGAAAAGTGCCAATCAATCCCAGAACAACAGCAAAGGACCTTGTGAAGATGCTGGAGGAAACAGGTACAAAAGTATCTATATATCCACAGTAAAACGAGTCCTATATTGACATAACCTGAAAGGCCACTCAGCAAGGAAGAAACTGCAATTGCAATTGCAACTGCACATAGGGACAAAGACTGTACTATTTGGAGAAATGTCCCCCTGATCTGATGAAACAAAAATGGAACTGTTTGGCCATAATGCCCATCGTTAGGTTTGGAGGAAAAAGGGGGATGCTTGCAAGCCGAAGAACACCATCCCAACTGTGAAGCACGGGGGTGGCAGCATCATGTTGTGGGGGTGCTTTGCTGCAGGAGGGACTGGTGCACTTCACAAAATAGAGGAAGATTATGTGCATATATTGAAGCAACATTTTAAAACATCCGTCAGGAAGTTAAAGCTTGGTCACAAATGGGTCTTCCAAATGGACAATGACTGTCACGTTCCTGACCTGTTTTCTCTTGTTTTGTATGTGTTTATTGGTCAGGGCGTGAGCTGGGTGGGCATTTCTATGTGTTGTGTTTCTATGTTGGGTTAAAGGGTTAATTGACCTTGTATGGCTCTCAATCAGAGACAGGTGTTTTCGTTTTCCTCTGATTGAGAGACATACATAGGGAGATTGTTTCTCACTGTTTGTTTGTGGGTGATTGTCGCTGTGTCTATGTCGATGTTCTATGTTGCATGTATGCACTAGTTCATTTGTAGCTTCACGTTCGTCAGTTTTGTTATTTTGTTAGTTTGTTAAAGTGTTTCGTTTCATGTTCATCTTCGTAGAGAAATAAAAGAAGATGGCTTATTTTCCACATGCTGCTCCTTGGTCCTCACTCTCTACCTTTGACGATCGTGACAATGACCCCAATCATGCTTCCAAAGTTGTGGCAAAATGGCTTAAGGACAACAAATTCAAGGTATTGGAGTGGCCATCACAATGCCCTGACCTCAATCTTATCGAAAATTAGTGGGAAGAACTGAAAAAGTGTGTGCGAGCAAGGAGGCCTACAAACCTGACTCAGTTACACCAGCTTTGTCAGGAGGACTGGGCCAAAATTCACCCAAGTTATTGTGGGAAGCTTGTGGAAGGCTACCCAAAACATTTGAACCAGGCTAAACAATTTAATGGCAATGCTACCAAATACTAATTGAGCGTTTGTAAACTTCTGACCCACTGGGAATGTGATGAAATAAATAAAAGCTGAATTAGATAATTCTCTCTACTATTATTCTGACATTTCACATTCTTAATATAAAGTGGTGATCCTAACTGACCTAAGACAGGGAATTATTACTAGGATTAAATGTCAGGAATTGTGAAAAACTGAGTTTAAATGTATTTGGCTAAGGTATATGTAAACTTCCAAATGAAACTGTATCTCTAGTCAAGAAATGCTTTGAAAGACTGGTCATGGCTCACATCAACACCATCATCTCGTACACCCTGTATCCACTCAAATTCCCACACGACCACAACAGATCCATGCAATTACTATTACACTCCACACTGCCCTTTACCACCTGGACAAGAGGAACACCTATATGAGAATACTGTTAATTGACTACAGCTCATTGTTCCTCCAAGCTCATCACTAAGTTCAGCACCCTGGGACTAAACACTTACCTCCACAACTAGATACTGGAATTACTGATGGGCCACCCCTAGGGTGGTGAGGGTATGCAACAACACATCTTCCACGCTGACCCTCAACACAGATGCCCCTCAGGGGTGCATGTTTAGTCCCTTCCTGTACTCCCTGTTCTTCCACGACAGCATGACAGCGCACAACTCCAACACCATCATTAAGTTTGCTGACGGCACAACAGTGGTAGGCCTCGTACTGGACAAAGATTTTTGCTTTAACGAGTTGGACGCAAAGGATTTAGACACCGGACAAAGCCCAAATCCCCGTCATTCGCATGAACAAGAGACTAAGATATTGGGAACGTAGGTCGGGGTGCTTTGTAAGGATCCGACGGCGAGTGGGTAATCCGTCTCTACCATCAGTCCTGTTAGTCAACATGCTATCATTGGATAATAAACTTAATGAGCTCTGATCAAGACTATCCAACCAACGGGACATAAAAATTAGAATATCTTATGTTTCACCGAGTCGTGGCTGAAGGACGACATGGATAACATACAGCTGGCTGGGTTATCCGTACAGCGGAAAGATAGAACAGCTGTAAGTCAAGGGGTGGCGGTCTGTGTTTATTTGTCAATAACAGCTGGTGCAAGAAATGAAATATTAAGGAAGCCTCGAGGTTTTGCTCGCCTGATGTAGATTATCTCATGATAAGCTGTAGACCACACTATTTACCAAGATAGTTTTCACCTATATGTTTCCGTAGCTGTCTATTTATCACAACAAACCAATGCTGACACTAAGACCACACTCAAAGAGTTTATAAGGCCATAAGCAAAGAAGAAAATGCTCATCCAGAGGCGGCACTCCTAGTGACCGAGGACTTTAATGCAAGGAAACTTAAATCCGTTTTACCTAATTTCTAGCAGCATGTTAAATGTGCAACCAGAGGGAAAATAACTCTAGACCACCTTTAGTCCACACACAGAGGCGCATACAAAGCTCTCCCTCGCCCTCCATTTGGCAAATCTGACCATAACTCTATCCTCGTCATTCCTGGTTACAAGCAAAACTAAAGCAAGGAGTACAAGTGACTCGCTCAATACGGAAGTGGTCAGATGACGCAGATGCTAAGCTACAGGACTGCCGATGACACAACAGTGTTAGGCTTGATCACCTACAACAATGAGACAGCATATAGGGAGGAGGTCAGAGACCTGGCAATGTGGTGCCAGGATAACAACCTCTCCCGCAATGTGATCAAGACAAAGGAGATGATCATGGACTACAGGAAAAGGAGGGCTGAGCACGCCCATTCTCATCGACCGGGTTGAAGTAGAGCAGGTTGAGAGCTTCATGTTCCTTGGTGTCCACATCATCAATAAACTATCATGGTCCAAACACACCAAGACAGTCGTCAATAGGACAAGATTTGTCATGAGTCCTCAGATCCTCAAAAAGTTCTACAGCTGCACCATTGAGAGGATCCTGACTGGTTCCATCACCACCTGGTATGGCAACGGCTCGGCCTCTTGACCTTAGGGCACTGTAGAGGGTAGTGCGTACAGCCCAGTACATCCCAAGGGCCAAGCTTCCTGCCATCCAGGACTTCTATACCAGTGTCATGACGTTGGCACCAGGCGGTGCTTATAAATTGTCTAAGACTCCAGCCACCCTAGTCATAGACTGTTCTCTCTGCTACCGCACGGCAAGCGGTACCAGAGTGTCAAGTCTAAGTCCAAAAGGCTTCTAAACAGCTTCTACCCCCAAGCCATAAGACTCCTGAACATCTAATCAAATGGCTACCCAGACTGTTTGCATTGCCCCTCCTCACTCCCATTTATACGCCGCTGCTACTCTCGGTTTATTATCTGTGTATCGTGACTTTACCTCTAACTACACGTACATATTACCTCAATTACCTCGTACCTATGCACATCGACTCGGTACTGGTACCTTGTGTAAATAGCCAACTTATCATTTCTCGTTGTGTATTTATTCCTCATGTTTAACAAAAGTTTTCATTATGTTTCTCTCTGCAATGTTGGAATGTAAGCATTAATTAAGTAAGCATTTGCACCTGTTGTTTAAGAAGCATGTGATAAATAAAATTTGATTTGATTTTCTAGGGCGGCAGTTTTCCAATATGGCCGCCAACCAGCTCCATGGCTGTATTTCCATAGATAATTGCTCTGTAATGCACACTGATGGCTTAAAATGTGATGTGGAGAAATGCGGTGTGGAGAACACAATCAAATTGCCAAAATATGCACACAATTATTTTTGCCATCAAGCTCCATGGGGCTAAATTAGAGCAGCTTCACCTATCTGAATAACATTGATGGCTGTCATTTGTCATTCTGCTTATACACTCACAATCCCTATTGCACTTAAAAAAACAGTTAAATATTGTATTTATCCATTTGTTCATAATCCATGAATGATAAGAGGTCTGTTTCGATAGGTATCTGCAATGTGTCATAAAGACAGGTTTATTGTGGGTCTACAGTATGGAAAGAAGTTGGGACATCCACTGATGTCATCTCAACACGACTGATAAAAGGAATATTAAAGGGAAGTTGGTCAAACATTTACTTTATTCTCTTTGGCATTGTCAAGATGTATTCTTCCACCTTGGACATGGTTGGTGTATGCAGGAATATGTCTGGTGTGAGTAGAGACATGAATGCACAGATTACTTTAGATTAGATATATTCCTGTGTTTGTTATATTTGTTGTTATGTGATCTGATGGTTTTGGTCTTGAGACCACTTCAGACCACATGTGGCCTGGGTCTTTGTCTCATTATACTGGTTCTTGTTCTCAGTCTGGTTCTGCAGGGGTTGTGAATTGGCCTGGTTCTAGAGTTTTGAGGCACCTTCTCTTGACTTGCTATTTCATATATGCATAGCCACTTTAACCATATCTACATGTACATACTACCTCAATCAGCCTGACTAACCGGTGTCTGTATGTAGTCTCACTACTCTTTACAGCCTCGCTACTGTATATAGCCTGTCTTTTTACTGTTGTTTTATTTCTTAACCTACCTATTGTTCACCTAATACCTTTTTTGCATTATCGGTTAGAGCCTGTAAGTCAGCATTTCACTGTAAGGTCTACAACTTTTGTATTCAGAGCATGTGACAAATACACTTTGATTTGATGCCATGTAGATACAAAAATCCTAGATAACATGCTTTTGGAGTGTGGTTTATAGTTATTGCTGTCTTTCACATTTATCTTAGATTTTGTATTAACTTTTATTTATTTAGGGCAGCCCAATTGAGACCAGAGTGTCATTCCCAATAGTGCCCTGAGTACAAACATTTTCACACAAACAGGAAGAAAAATGTACATTACAAATAAAACAAGAAGAATAAAAAAAATAACCACTAGGCACAACAACACCACAATTTCAACAAATAAACCAGATGAAAGCACCCAAAGCTGTCCTAATCAAACTAGTTTCCACTGTCCCCCATACTGTAATAGGCAGATAGCAGTCAGCTACCACAAAGCTATAGAGTCCCTGTCCTTCTCTTCCTCTGTCAGGACGCCTTGATTTCCCATGCACAAAACAAATGACTGATTTCCCTATTTGAACTGAAGAGGTTTTTCTGATGCCAGAAGGATGTGTGTGTGTGCGCTCGTGCGTGCGTGTGTGTGTGCACTCGTGCGTGCGTGCAACCTTTACTGTGAACATAAAGTGTGCATTAGCTCCCCTCCACTAACACCTAGACTTAAGCTCAGCAGGCTAACCTAGTCTTTGGGTAATGTGTGTGTTCTAGACAGTATGCCAGCGGAGCCGGGCCTGTCCCAGGCAGATGTAGTGAACGGTAACTGTGCTATCTGTGGAGACAAAGCTACAGGGAAACACTATGGAGCCTTCAGCTGTGACGGATGTAAAGGTTTCTTCAGACGCTCCATACGCAAGAACCACATCTACTCCTGCAGGTAGGTAATGTGTGTGTGTGTGTTCAGCCTACAGCTGCATCCACCAGAGCCCATGTCTATGATAACAATAGACATAATATGAGATGTTAACGTCACAGTAATCCTTACACTGCTGCAAGTAGAGAAGTCACTAGTTGGTAATGCTGGAATGAACAGAACTACAAGGAAGTCCCATAGAGTTCAGATATTGACAGGGATCCTGTTTGTGTATCTGTCTGTGCGTCTCCAGGTTTAACCGTCAGTGTGTGGTCGACAAGGACAAGAGGAACCAGTGTCGGTTCTGCAGGCTCCACCAGTGTTTCAGAGCTGGCATGAAGAAAGAAGGTTGGCCACATCAAACCAGTACTACTGAATATCAATACAATACCATCAATGTACAGACTTTTGTTCGTGCCCAGCACTAACTCTGTACTCGCAAATTCAACTTATTACATGAGGAAAAGTGAAGCAGTCAGTGTGTGGAGGTAATCAGGGCTGGGAGGCTGAAACTATGGATACTGGGAGGCTGGGAGGCTGAAACTATGGATACTGGGAGGCTGGGAGGCTGAAACTATGGATGCTGGGTGGCTGGGGGGTTGAAACTATAGTTTCTGGGAGGCTGAAACTATGGATGTTGGGTGGCTCGGAGGCTGAATCTATGGATGCTGGGTGGCTGAAACTATGGATACTGGGTGGCTTGGAGGCTGAAACTATGGATACTGGGAGGCTGGGAGGCTGAAACTATGGATGCTGGGTGGCTGGGGGGTTGAAACTATAGTTTCTGGGAGGCTGAAACTATGGATGCTGGGTGGCTCGGAGGCTGAATCTATGGATGCTGGGTGGCTGAAACTATGGATACTGGGTGGCTTGGAGGCTGACACTATGGATACTGGGAGGCTGGGAGGCTGAAACTATGGATGCTGGGTGGCTGGGGGGTTGAAACTATAGTTTCTGGGAGGCTGAAACTATGGATGCTGGGTGGCTGGGAGGCTGAATATTTGGATGCTGGGTTGCTGGGAGGCTGAAACTATGGAAACCGAGTGGCTGGGAGGCTGAAAGTTTGGATTCTGGGTGGCTGAAACTATGGAGGATGGGTGGCTGGGAGGCTGAAACTATGGATGCTTCGTGGCTGGGAGGCTGAAACTATGGATGCTTCGTGGCTGGGAGGCTGAAACTATAGATACTGGGTGGATGAGAGGCTGAAACTATGGATACTGGGTTGCTGAGAGGCTGAAACTATGGATACTGGGTGGGTGGGATGTTAAAACTAGGGATGCTGGGAGGCTGAGAGGCTGAAACTATGTATACTGCGTGGATGGGATGTTGAAACTATGGATGCTGTGTGGCTGGGAGGCTGAAATGATGGATACTGAGAGGCTGAAACTATGGATATTGGGAGGATGAAACTATGCATACTGGGTGGGTGGGAGGCTTAAACTATGGATGCTGGGTGGCTGAATGTATCGATTCTGGATGGCTTGGAGCATTAACCTTGGACACAAGGTGGCTGGGAGGCTGAAACGATGGATTATAGGTGGCTGGGAATGGAACTTTGGATACAAGGTGGCAGGGAAGCTGAAAATATGGATTATGGTTGGCTGGGAAGCTGAACTATGGATACTGGGTTGCTGAGAGGCTGAAACTATGGATGCTTGGTGACTGGGAGGATGGAACTATGGCTACAGTGTGGATGGGGGGATGAAACTGTGAATGCCGGGTGACTGGAAGGCTTAAACTATGGATACTGGGTGGATGGGAGGCTGAAACTATGAATGCTGGATGGCTGGGAGGCTGAAACTATGGATACTGGGTGTCTGGGAGGTTGAAACTATGGATACTGGGTAGCTGGGAGATTGAAATGATGGATTCTGGGTGGCTGGGAGGCTGAACTATGGATACTGGGTTGTGAGAGGTTGAAACTATGGATGCTTGGCGACAGAGGCTGAAAGTATGGATTCTGGTTGGCTGAAACTATTGATGTTGGGCTGCTGGGAGACTGAAACTATGGTTACAGGGTGGCTGGGAGGCTGACACTATGGATACTGGGTCGATGGTAGGTTGAAACTATGGATGCTGGGTTGCTGAGTTTGAAACTATGGATGCTTGGTGACTGGGAGGCTGAAACTATGGATACTGGGTGGATGGTAGGCTGAAACTTAGAATTCTGGGTGACTGGGAGGCTGAAAGTATGGATACTGGGTGGCTGGGAGGCTGAAACTATGGATGCTGGGTGGCTGAAAAAATGGATTCTGGGTGACTGAGAGCTGAAACTTTGGATACAGGGTGGCTGGGAGGCTGAAACTGTGATTATTTGATGCTGGGAGACTGGAACTGTGGATGCTTGGTGTCTGAGAAGCTGACCTTTTGGATACTGGGTGGATTTGAGGCTGAAACTATGAATGCTGCATGACTGGGAGGCTGAAACTATGGACATTGGGAGAGTGGGAGGCTGAAACTGTGAATGCTGGGTGGCTGGGAGGCTGAAACTATGGATACTTTGTGTCTGGGAGGTTGAAACTATGTCTGCTGGGTAGCTGGGATGTTGAAATGAAGGAACCTGGGTGGCTGGGAGGCTACTGGGTGGTGGATGTTGAAACTATGGATGCTTTGGTGGATGGTAAACAAAAACGATGGATATTGGGTGGCTGGGATTTTGAAACTTTGGAAGCTGGGAGGCTGGGAGGCTGAAACTTTGGAAACTGGGTGGCTGGGAGGCTGAGACTATGTATACTGAATGGCTGGGATTTTGAAACTATGGATGCTGGGTGACTGGGAGGCTGAAACTGTGGATACTGGGTGGCTGGGAGATTGAAATATGGATTCTGGGTGGCTGAAGCTATGGATGGTGTGTGGCTGGGATGCTGAAACGATGGGATACTGGGTGGATGTGAGGCTGAAATTATGGAGACGGGTGGCTGGGAGGTTGAAACTATGGATGCTGCTCGGATGGGAGTCTTAAACTAACTCTTGGAGGCTCAGTGGCTGAAACTATAGATACTGTGTGGCTGGGAGATAGAAACTAACTCTGGGAGGCTGAAAGTAACTCTGGGAGGCTGGGAGGCTGAAACTATGGATGCTGGGTGGCTGGGAGGCTGAAACTATGGATGCTGGGTGGCTGGGAGGCTGAAGCTAGCTCTGGGAGTCTGGGAGTCTATAACTAACTCTGCTATAAACCAGAAGTAATTATTCAGAGAACGCTGTGTTTATGAGGTGTATCAGAGAAGGATTGTGTGTGTGTGTGTGTGTGTGTGTGTGTGTGTGTGTGTGTGTGTGTGTGTGTGTGTGTGTGTGTGTGTGTGTGTGTGTGTGTGTGTGTTTATGGGCCCTATAACCTTGGCATAGAGTTTAATGACATCCAAATCATGTGCCTTTCAGACATGTTGTTCAAGGCTGCTATTGGTTAACGTTTGACTTCACCTCTCTACACAGCTCTTTTTCTATGATGGTATCAGCAAATTCAAGGGGACTTGAATCTATCCAGATCCATGCGGTTGTTAGTCTTCCACCCTAGCTGTGGGAAATGTTAACACAGTAATATCATAGTGATATATCTCATCTGATGTGTGTGTGTGTATTTCAGCGGTTCAGAATGAAAGAGATCGTATCAGCTCCAGAAGAAGCATTCAGGACAATCAGGATCTCCTACCTATCACTGTTCTGGCCCAGGCGGAGTCCCTGTCTCAACATGTAACACACATCCACACACACGCACACGCACACACCACACACACACACACACACACACACACACACACACACACGTACACACACACACACACACACACACACACACACACACACACACACACACACACACACACACACACACACACACACACACACACACACACACACACACACACACACACACACACACACACAGAGGACAAATACAATTGCTCTAAGTAATCATGTAGAAGGTGGTTAAAATCATCATGAGAGTCTCCATTCATCTGTATGACAGCTCACTTCTCTCTGTAGATCAGTGCATCCAGTCCCAGGGGTGCAGTAGATGTGTCAGAACAGAAGTCAGCTGGTGTGGGGGATGTCTGTGACTCCATGAGACAACAGCTGCTTGTGTTAGTGGAATGGGCCAAGTACATTCCTGCCTTCGGAGAGCTGCCCCTGGACGACCAGGTACACAACCTGACTAGGCTAGGACAACTACATGACTACCAAGAAGAGACTGGAACTGGTATACAACCTGACTAGGCTAGGACAGCTACATGACTACCAAGAAGAGACTGGAACTGGTACACAACCTGACTAGGCTAGGACAACTACATGACTATCAAGAAGAGACTGGTACACAACCTGACTAGGCTAGGACAGCTACATGACTACCAAGAAGAGACTGGAACTGGTACACAACCTGACTAGGCTAGGACAGCTACATGACTATCAAGAAGAGACTGGTACACAACCTGACTAGGCTAGGACAGCTACATGACTACCAAGAAGAGACTGGAACACAACCTGACTAGGCTAGGACAACTACATGACTACCAAGAAGAGACTGGAACTGGTACACAACCTGACTAGGCTAGGACAACTACATGACTACCAAGAAGAGACTGGTACACAACCTGACTAGGCTAGGACAACTACATGACTACCAAGAAGAGACTGGAACTGGTACACAACCTGACTAGGCTAGGACAGCTACATGACTACCAAGAAGAGACTGGAACACAACCTGACTAGGCTAGGACAACTACATGACTACCAAGAAGAGACTGGAACACAACCTGACTAGGCTAGGACAACTACATGACTACCAAGAAGAGACTGGAACTGGTACACAACCTGACTAGGCTAGGACAACTACATGACTACCAAGAAGAGACTGGAACACAACCTGACTAGGCTAGGACAACTACATGACTACCAAGAAGAGACTGGAACTGGTACACAACCTGACTAGGCTAGGACAACTACATGACTACCAAGAAGAGACTGGAACACAACCTGACTAGGCTAGGACAACTACACGACTACCAAGAAGAGACTGGAACTGGTACACAACCTGACTAGGCTAGGACAACTACATGACTACCAAGAAGAGACTGGAACACAACCTGACTAGGCTAGAACAGCTACATGACTACCAAGAAGAGACTGGAACTGGTACACAACCTGACTAGGCTAGGACAGCTACATGACTACCAAGAAGAGACTGGAACTGGTACACAACCTGACTAGGCTAGGACAGCTACATGACTACCAAGAAGAGACTGGAACTGGTACACAACCTGACTAGGCTAGGACAGCTACATGACTACCAAGAAGAGACTGGAACACAACCTGACTAGGCTAGGACAACTACATGACTACCAAGAAGAGACTGGAACTGGTACACAACCTGACTAGGCTAGGACAGCTACATGACTACCAAGAAGAGACTGGAACTGGTACACAACCTGACTAGGCTAGGACAGCTACATGACTACCAAGAAGAGACTGGAACTGGTACACAACCTGACTAGGCTAGGACAGCTACATGACTACCAAGAAGAGACTGGAACTGGTACACAACCTGACTAGGCTAGGACAACTACATGACTACCAAGAAGAGACTGGAACTGGACTGAAACAAAACAGTGGTTGTCAAAGTTTTGCCACGACTCAAAGCCTTTTGAATGTGCCTGTAACCTTCCAGAAACACAAAGTAATGTTTCTGGCTTCAGTCCGTAGCTAATGGTTGAGAGTCAAATGAGGCTGAGATTTTTGTAGCTGGTGTTTGGTCACTCATGTCACTGTTTCTCATGCTGTGTGTGTGTTTTGTTTCGTGTGTGTGTGTGTGTGCTTTGTTTCGTGTGTGTGTGTGTGTTTGTCCAGGTGAGTCTGCTCAGAGCTCATGCAGGGGAACACCTTCTACTTGGGGTCGCCAAGAGGTCAATGCCTTATAAGGACTTCCTGCTCCTTGGTAAGAACTGACCAATCACCTCTCCTTTATGCCTCAGTAACACCCAGTCAAAACCTGCCATACAGGTCGTTGTCCTGCAAGACTGTTAAATACCCTGATAATCATTGACCAAGGCTTTATCTATGGAGGCCTCTGTCTTAAACACTTCTTATCAAAGATGAAAATACATGGAAGACACATTACTTGGATTGCCCCTACAGATGATTTGTAGATGGTAAAACTATATAAATAATGAGTTAGTAAGTGATGGTACATACACACAATGCAGGTACTAACACACACACATTGTACAAATGAATAACAGACAATGTACTGCACTGACACAAATGTTTTAGCATGCTTATAGAGAAGGGCACTCAACATGTACTGCAATGACACAAATGTCCGATGACTGGTTGAAAGAAATTGATAATAAGAAGATTGTGGGAACTGTACTGTTAGATTTCAGTGCAGCCTTTGATATCATTGACCATAACTGGTCCTGAACATCTCTAAAACTCAGAGCATTGAATTTGTTACAAATCATTCCATAAGCCCTAGACCTCAGCTGAATCTGGTAATGAATGGTGTGGCTGTTGAACAAGTTGAGAAGATTCAATTACTTGGCATTACATTTAATTGTAAACTGTCCTGGTCAAAACATATAGATTCAATGGTTGTAAAGATGGGTAGAGGTCTGTTCGTAATAAAGAGATGCTCTGCCTTTTTGACACCACAATCCACAAAGCAAGTCCTGCAGGCTATAGTTTTATCTTATCTTGATTATTGTCCAGTCTTGTGGTCAAGTGCTGCAAAGAAAGACCTAGTTAAGCTGCAGCTGGCCCTGAACAGAGTGGCACGACTTGTTTTTCATTATAATCACAGGTCTAATATTAATACTCTGTATGCCAGCCTCTCTTGGCTGAGAGTTGAGGAAAGACTGACTACATCACTTCTTGTTTTTTAATAAGACACATACATATATTATATACATTAATGTGTTGGAAATTCCAAATTGTTTGTACAGTCAACTTACACACAGCACTGACACACACACTTATCCCACCAGACATGCCACCAGGGGTCTTTTCACAGTCCCCAGGTCAAGGAAATGTACAGTATTATACAGAGCTATGATTGCATGGAGCTCCCTTCCATTTCACATAGCGCAAGTGAACAGCAAACCTGTTTTAAAAAACAGATAAAGCTACACCTTACGGCACAACCCCTCTATCCCATGTGACCTACTGGCTGTGTGTATGTACTGACATGTACAGTATGTGTAACTGATAGATGCACACACACACACACTACATTTGAATGTTTTTAAATGTACTGTATGTAAATTTTATAGGCTTTTGTCTGTAATGTTTTATTCGTTATGTGTCGGACCCTAGAAAGACTAGCTGTCAACCCCCAATTTTTTTTTTTTATTCAATCACTAACAGACACACACAAACAGTACATCCCTTATAACACGTGGAAAGCACACACTCAACCCCCCTCCCAAAACACACACGGATCCCTCTCCCTCTCCAGGTAATGGGTGTTTGATCCATGGTAGCAGTGCAGAGCCAGAGATCGGTCGTGTTGCTAACCGTATTCTAAGTGAGCTGGTCCTGCCCTTCCAGAACATCCAGATAGACGACCATGAGTATGCTGCTCTCAAGGCACTCGTCTTCTTTGACCCCGGTAAAGCACTTGAACGTTTCCCGAACCAGGCAACCTTCCATACTGTATTTTCACACTTTTACACACACCAAACACACATAACCACCACACACACCCACACACACCACACACACCCATACACACACACACACCCATACACACCACAGACACACACCCACACACACATGACCACCACACACACCCATACACACCACACACACCCATACACACCACACACACATGACCACCACACACACCCATACACACCACACACCACACACACCCATACACACCACACACACACCACACACACCACACACATCACACACACTACACAATAGCTTTATTTATTCAACTGAACAAAGTGAATTTGAATAGTTTTGTTAATCATTGACATGTGACTGTTCTCTGTTCCTTTTGAACCACCCGGACACCATAAGTCTTCACACATTCATTTCATATCATTCATCAATACATTTTCTCCCTCTCCATCCATCCCTTCATCCGTCCATCTCTCCTTCTCTCCAGATGTCAAGTCTCTGCGTGACCCGTCTAAGATCAAGGCGATGCGTCTGCAGGTCCAGATGAGTCTAGAGGACTATATTAACGACCGTCAGTATGACTCCAGAGGGAGGTTTGGAGAGCTGCTGCTACTGCTGCCTACTCTACAGTCCATCACCTGGCAGATGATAGAACAACTGCAGTTTGTTAAACTCTGTGGCCTGGCCAAGATAGACAACCTACTGCAGGAGATGTTGCTGGGAGGTGGTTGTATGATAACATCACATTAATAATATTGTTAAGTAATATAGATGTTATGACGCTACTTGGAGGTGAGTAGTAGAGGGTACATTTAATGGTAAATATATTCTCCTGTGTCTTGATTGGCTGGTTTGTCTGCCTGTCTCCAGGTCTGGCATCAGAGCCCGCCCACCTGCACCAATCAGGCCACACCCAGTTAGCCCAGGACCCTTTGACTGGACACACACTGGTCATCAGCGCCATGCCTGCTACACACACTTCTCAGATAGGTAAGATTCACACACTCACACATACATGAAGTTGTTCCTCAGATAGGCAAGATTCATGGGCATTCACTGGCAAGCAACCATGACTGCTCCATATTACCCTCTCTGTCCCTCTGGTGTGGCTCATCTCTCTCTGTCGCTCTCTCTCTCTCTCTGTCCCTCTCTGTCCCTCTCTGTCCCCTCTCTGCCCCTCTCTGCCCCTCTCTGCCCCTCTCTGCCCCTCTCTGCCCCTCTCTGCCCCTCTCTGCCCCTCTCTCCCTCTCTCTGCCCCTCTCTCCCTCTCTCTCCCTCTCTCTCCCTCTCTCTCCCTCTCCCCGTCTGTCCGTCTGTCCGTCTGTCTGTCTGTCTCTCTCTCTCTCTCTCTCTCTCTCTCTCTCTCTCTCTCTCTCTCTCTCTCTCTCTCTCTCTCTCTCTCTCTCTCTCTCTCTCTCTCTCTCTCTCTCTCTCTCTCTCTCTTTTTCTGGTGTGGTGTGGCTCACCTCTCTCTCTCTCCCTCTCTCTCCCCCTCCATCTCCCCCTCTCCCCCCTCTCCCTCTCCCAACCATCTCCCCTTTCCCATCCCCCTTCTCTCTTCACAGCGTCTCCAGACACTCCTATCCCGTCTCCTCCTCAGGGTCCATAGATTATCAAGTCAACTTCAAGCCCCTCCTTCCTGCTGGATCCGCCTCCCACAAAGACGTACTACCCCCCCCCCCCCCCCCCCCCTGAGTGTACAGCACCCGACCCGCGAATAACAACTACAAAAAACTACAGAAAGTATGTTCGATGGGGAAAATACTCATTTGAGATATACATTCCATGCGTAACTCGTAAATCATGCATTCAATGGTAGTGGCAGAGCTTCAGTTTGCCCTATGTGTGTAAAGGTGTAAAATATTTGATGTTTTCAACCCTATTTAGTGCCATAGGTTTTCACTCCAGTTTGGTAGATGGAGTAATCTGTGTAAATTGTAACATCTATAAATCATTAGATTATTCCTAGTCTCTGAGCCTCTGTTATCATGGTGTAAGTGACAGTATGTATTTAAGCTCTCCATAGGCTCGTCATTGAAGATAGAGTGAGAGATTTGCTAATCACCGTGTGTGTATATTATATACAGTATGTGTTTCTCAAAGCGATAGGACTGTGTCTGCAACACATGATGTTCACGTGTTGCCATGCTGCTTGTGCTGTGATGCTTTACTGGAGCATAATGTACTTGTCAAAAATATAACTAACTATATATTTAGTTCTTAATCAACTCTGCAGTGGCTTTTAGTCTTTTGAGATTACTGTTATGATATGATATTATATGAAAACTGTCAAATTTGGTGTTTAAATTCAGTTGTATTTGTCAAATGAATCTTATTGAACTTCTTTAGACTGTCAAATGGTGTATACACGTTAGACAATGTAAGCTGTGTATTGTGAACACTATTTTCATTGAATTGTAGCCTCTGCTTTTGTCTGCTTTTGCATGAACATGGACATAGTTATGAAAAAATACAGAGGTAATAGAAGTAACCCAGCAACCACGTTGTCCCATAACAGAGAAATGAAGGATACTGGCTCCCCCATGTGGTTTGTTTAGAAATATCAATTCTGTAATCACTAGATGGCCAAGGTGTCAATATGGTCAGAGAGGATGACAAAGTATGTGAGGTATTTGTTATTAATGAATGATATAGATATGTTCCATATTTCATTTCCTCCATGACCTTTCCCCCGACTGTTCCTATACATGTTCTATTGGTCTGGGTTATGTGGTGTGTGTCCATGGCTGGATTGGTCTGGGTTATGCTCTGTTTGTTGATGTGAGTTGAGTGAAAGCTCATTTTGCACCCTCATCTACATGAAAATGAGAAAACACAAAAATTGTCTAGAAATAAATGTGCCTCCATATGAACCCTACCCATACTGAATGTTTTAGTGTGTTATGTTTACACTCAGTTCTGGGTAGCTTACTTTCCAAATGTAATCCATTACAGTTTCAGTAAGTAACTTTTAGATTTCCCAAACTCAGTAGCATAATCTGATTACTCTGAGTTACTTTTAGATTACTTTCCCCTTAAGAGGCATTAGAAGAAGACCACAATGAATATTACCAATTGAACAAAATGATTGCGGGATAAATCAATGCTAGAGTTTACATAGCTAGCCATAAATGGATGTTGCATTTTACTTTATGGGTTATGTAGGCTTCTTCTTACCCATTGCTTCTCTACTTCAAGACATATAATACAACGATTGGGCTATTCCTTTAAATTAATTAAAAACAATGTCTGTCAGATTTCTAGTCATTCCAATTCATTTTAATTTTCAAGAATAGGACTTAGAAAATATGGAAATATAGATTAGCCTAATTATTTTAGCAGAGCGTAATCCAAAAACGATCGGTTTATTATTCTACACTGTTGTTCATTTTGTTGTACTGGAGGACTGGTTGGGCTCATTGCCTCGAGTAAAAAAATAAATGCTGGTGTCTCGGACTTTGAGCACTCCCGAAAAGTGCTATTTGCATGTGAAAAATTAAGGTCACATGCTGCATTTTCTCTAGGCCTATTGTTAACCTTTTAGTTGTTATTCTATACTGGAGGCTGGGATCCTCACTATGCAGCTGTTGTTCCATACTGAAGGCTGGGATCCTCACTATGCAGCTCTTGCAAGAGCGCACTTTTCACTGTCTGTCCACTGGTCGCAAAAACAATGATTGATAGACAGTGCAAACTTCTTAAATTCAACCATTATTGGGTTAAAATACACATATACATTTGTGAACAGCCATCCACAACAACCGCAATCTGTGATACGCAAATAGCTAAATGAGAGATCAGCAGTGTGATTCATGTCAATGCGCTATGTGGATATCAATAGTAAGTGATATCCGTATTGTCAGCAGGCTACTCCACTGCTGTTGTCGTCCTAACCTCCCAGGCGTTTATTCATATTGGATGTATACTATTTGGATGCCGACAGCAGTCGCACCGTTGGAAGACAGAGCTTGGACTGCAAGCCTACAAAAAAAAGCCTGTTCCTGCTTTTTTCGCAATCCCTCAAACGCATTGGCTTGTCATCATAGTGGTCTCTGACTCAGGCGGGAACAAACTTAAACTTTTTTCAATGCTAATTTGAATGTCATTGAAAAAAAGGTGTCATTTATATTTGTTTTCCACAAACAGCCTTTCTGAATTTAAAAATAATCCTAGAAGCAATCATCTAGTTTTCAAAAGTGTCTGTAATCTGAATTCAATATTTTTGCTGGTAAAGTAACGGATTACTAATATAATAAAACAGGAATCAGTTACATGTAATCCGTTACTTCCCTGTTTACTCTGATGCCTGTCCTACTTCATTCTGTGTGTGTGGGAGGGAGAAGATGGTGTCTGAAATCAACATGGCAAAATCTCTCTATCAACTCTATAATGAAGTAGAAAACCATGTCAGGTTGAAACAACATTGCATGGTGTGTGTGTGTGTGTGTGTGTGTGTGTGTGTGTGTGTGTGTGTGTGTGTGTTTGTGTGTTTCTCTGTGTGTTTGTGTGTGTGTGTTTCTGTGTGTGTTTGATTCTGGTTCCTGTAGCAGACAAACCTGTGTGTTAAAATGCTGGTCACATATCTCATCTCAGACAACCCCCCTTGCCCCCCCCCCCCCCCCCCCCCCCCCTCCAAACGCACACACACACACACACACACACACACACACACACACACACACACACACACACACACACACACACACACACACACACACACACACACACACACACACACACACACACACACACACACACACATACACCGTTAGTCTCATGACTGACAGCTCTGTATTACTACCCAGCAGGCACATGAAGGGATGGAAAGATGTAGGGATGGAGGAATGGCGTGGAATAATCATATTTGCCTTTTCATTTGCTCTACACATCATTTTTTGTGTGGTTTTGGTTATGATGAAGGCAATGGCAGAGATCTACAGCTTATAACCTGCCCAATCTCAAATTAACCCCTGGCTAATATCCCCTGGGCATATATTTTGTACACATCCAATCCTTCCTGCTCTACACACAGTGCCTCAGAGCCCAGGGCTTTGTGTTGATAAAGGATCAGGCATCAGACAGCTTGTCGTACAGAACTCCACCCCCAGATGGCAGTACTACTCTATAGTATCTTCATAAACCCTTCTCTGCCTCTCCATAATGGCAGTTATGAATGAACTAAAACCCTGTCAACATTATCTGACTATGTTAGAAAGAATGGATGTTCTTTGTAAAGTTATTTTAACTTCCTTGCCCTTTAAGTCTGACCTTAAATCTCATATAGCGTAGTTGTTGAATATTTCTGATATTTCTGATACTGCTACGCAGCCTCACTTTGTAGTCAGGTTCAGGGAATGGAAAAGAGAGAGAAAGCAAAACTCTCTCTCACTCTTCCTCTTTCTCGAGGTAATATTCAGGTTTAGGATTCATTTGATCATTATTGTCGCAACAAAATAATCTTGACCTTCGGCTTGGGAGGCGAAGGTCATGTGCCACATCAAATTGGCTATATAGCTAACTACAGATCAACTCAACATGGCTAGTTAACCAGCTAACTACAGATCACGTCAATATGGCTAGTTAACAAGCTAACTACAGATCAAGTCAATATGGCTAGTTAACAAGCTAACTACAGATCAAGTCAATATGGCTAGTTAACAAGCTATCTACAGATCAAGTCAATATGGCTAGTTAACAAGCTAACTACAGATCAAGTCAATATGGCTAGTTAACAAGCTAACTACAGAGCAAGTCAATATGGCTAGTTAACAAGCTAACTACAGAGCAAGTCAATATGGCTAGTTAACAAGCTAACTACAGAGCAAGTCAATATGGCTAGTTAACAAGCTAACTACAGAGCAAGTCAACATGGCTAGTTAACAAGCTAACTTTCAGGGGATAAACTAGATGTCTATATCCAAATATTGTTTGATTTGCTTGCCATCTATAGCGGCGATGACAGTAGTCCGACTGACAACTTTACCAGGACGAGGACTTGCCGATATCAAGCTCTTTCCAAAAGACTCATCTCTGATGAAGCAAGCTAAATGACACGTTGTTTACTTAGCTAACTAGCTGCGTGCCAAATGGATAGGCTACCCTTACATATCTGAAATGACACGATCAATTGATGTTTTACTGATCATGAAAAGCATGCCGTTGCTTGCTGTCTAACTCTGATGAAAGAGCTAAATGTGGAATAATGGGAACTGTGTAGTTCTGTCTATGTTCTTTAAGAGGTGATGATATTACAACATAATAACATAACATTTATTCAATGGTTTTAGTGATGCTGGGGGTCTCCTTGCCCCCCAGCAGCCAAATGAAGAGCTCTGAAACGTATTGTAATGTTTTATTGATAACAACCTATTTTACAGAATGATTCCTGATTCCGTGTACATATTCTTTCTGATTAAACCACTATGGTTCAGGAAAAAACATCAAATTTCTGTGGTCTTACATATATGAAGAAGGAATAAGACAAGCAACCTGGAGACACACATTAGGACTCAACAACACACACACACACACACACACACACACACACACACACACACACACACACACACACACACACACACACACACACACACACACACACACACACACACACACACACACACACACACACACACACACACACACACACACACACACACACACACACACACAAACATCCAGACAGCTCCTCCATACGAGAACGCCGGTCGGGTGGTAGTGGAAAATGTATTCAATTCAAATCAAATTGATGTAGCGAGGAGTAATCTTTCTCTATTAAACCTGTCACGTTGTTCCTTAATATATTTTACTGCCTAGCTATGAGGGCACACAAATCAAATAGCATAGACATACACACGCACAATGTTGCACTCACACACACACACACACACACACACACACACACACACACACACACACACACACACACACACACACACACACACACACACACACACACACACACACACACACACACACACACATACACAAACACACTTGTGTGGACTTTTTGGCGAACAACAATTGACTCCCAATCAAAATCAAATTTTTCCTAACCCTTACCCTAATTGTAACCCTAATTATAACCCTAACCCTCAACCTAACACCTAACCCTTAATTGTAATTGTAACCCTATCCTTCAACCTAACCCATAACGCCTAACCCTAACACTAATTGTAACCCTAACTCTAATTGTAACCCTAACCCTCAACCTAGCCCCTAAGCCTTAAATTGCTGTTTTCCTTACGAAGACCAGCAACATATCAGCGTTGTCAGCATTGTCTCCTTGGTTTACTATTATTGTGAGGACTTCTGGTACTCAGAAGTATATTAAAACAGGCACACAAACAAACACACACACACACACACACACACACACACACACACACACACACACACACACACACACACACACACACACACACACACACACACACACACACACACACACACACACACACACACACCTAATGGTAAAAGAGAGTGAAAGGGAGAGAGAGAGAGCGAAATAGAGAGAGAGAAATAAATAGAGATTGAGAGAGAGAGTAAAAGTGAGAGAGAGAGAAAAAGAGCGAGTGAAGTAGAGAGAGTGTGAAATAAAATGAAGGAGAAAGAGAAGGATAGAGAGAGATAGATAGAGAGGGAGAGAGATAGGGAGAGAAATAGAGACATAGATAGATAGATAGATAGATAGATAGATAGATAGATAGAAATAGACTGAGAGATTGAGAGATAGATAGATACAGTGGTTCCTCCTTTAAAAGTTGTGTCACACTGCGGCACACCTTGCGTGCTTCCGCAGCATTCTGTCGCACATCATTTACAGTTTTTTTGGATTGCTTACACACTGAAATTAAAAGTAGTACACTATTAGCAAAACCTTACACTCAAGAAGCAAAACATCAGCCCATATTTGCACAACTATAAGCACATTGTCAACCTCACACTTGTTGCAAAACTCTACACACAGTGATTTGCAAAACACTAAACACACTTAACATACATTACACACAAAAATCTATCATGAAGTCACGTCCTTGCAATACCAAAGCACTGACTGTCAAATTACCACACCGTCCAACCAATTGGTTCAACACAGTCATCAGGTGTGCAAACACTCGTTTGCTTAATTGTAGACACACCAATCAGGAGTATAAGCACTATAAAAAGCAGCAGGTGAGTTCATCGGTCTTCAAGCACAATGGAAAGAGTCAGAGAAAGAGTAAGACGAGGAGGAGGAGGAGGAGGAGGAGGACGAGGAGGAGGAGGAGGACGAGGACGACGACGAGGAGAACGAGGAGGAGGACGAGGAGAACGAAGAGGACGAGGAGGAGGAAGAGGAAGACAAGAAAGTGCTCAAAGAGGACCGAATCTGACAAATGAGATCCGCGCAACACTGGTTGACCACGTTGTCAACCACGGCCTGACGCTGAGGGAGGCTGGACTGCGAGTACAGCCAAATCTAAGCCGATATACAGTGGCAAGTGTCATGAGAACATTTAGACTGGAAAATAGGTATTGTAAAAATATCATCATATCAAAAACATCTGCACGGTTTCAGTAACTGCTTACAGTACTGTATTCTATGCACTAACAGCACTTCTGTTACCTTTTCCTGTGAAATTACTGTACTACTGTATACTGGGTTTTTTTCTACATAGGATTGAGGGTCAGGGACGACAAGGGGGAAGGCCTCCTATGTTCACAGAACAGCAAGAGAGGGAGATAGTAAACATGGTTTTGGCCAACAATGCTATAACACTCAAGCAGCTCCAAGCTAACACTGTCAATAACCACGCCATTTTCAACGATACCCATCAGGTCTCAACATCAACACTGGCACGCATTCAAAATATATATATATATTCAAATGAAACAAATTTATCGAGTGCCTTTCGAGCGTAATTCCGAAAGGGTGAAATGACTGCGGCATGATTATGCAGAGGTATGTATTCACTTTAGCAGTGTGATCTTGCATACTGTCTCATAATCTTTTACTGTACTGTAATATGTATACTAGATCTACACTGAACTACACAATTTTGCCTGACACTGTTTTTCAGAGAGTTTTACGAATGGATGGAGAGGAGATCCAGCATGAGTTCATTTACGTAGATGAGGCTGGGTTCAACCTGACGAGAACACGAAGGAGGGGAAGAAACATAATTGGCCACATGGCTATATTTAATGTCCCAGGGCAACGTGGGGGTAATATAACACTCTGTGCAGCCATTACACAGAATGGGGTCCTCCACCGCCATGCCCATATAGGCCCTTACAACACAGCACTCATACTTACATTCTTGGACCAATTGCACAACATAACAGCAGCAAATCAAATCGATCATATGCAATACATTGTTGTCTGGGACAATGTGTCTTTCCACCGCTCTGCTCTGGTTCAGAACTGGTTTCAGCAACATCCACATTTCACCGTCCTATATCTTCCACCATACTCTCCATTCCTCAACCCTATAGAAGAGTTTTTCTCGGCATGGCGGTGGAAGGTATATGATCTCCGTCTCCAGGCTGAGGTACCCCTCATCCAAGCCATGGAGGAGGCCTGTGACCAGATGGAGGTAGCAGCAATGCAAGGATGGATTCGTCATTCAAGACGTTTCTTTCCAAGGTGTTTTGCTAATGACAACATTGCCTGCGATGTTGATGAAATTCTCTTGCCAGATCCAGCTAGGCGAAGAGACAATGTCTAGTTATTTATTTTTTATTTTTTGAACTTACAATACGTAAAGTGACGTTTGGTTACAGTATTATGAATCTCCATGTCAACATTTTGGGCGTGTTGAGAAATAAATTAGTTTCTTCAGTCTGCAACATTGGTCTTGTGTAGTGTTTGGTGAATTTACATTATATTTGTACTTTGTTGATAGTAGCCTACTCTAATCATAGGGAAGTAGAAGTGCTAAAAGTGTTTTAGGTTTATCACAGCAGAGTGTAACTCGTGCAAACAGAGTATAGCAATGTGAAACGTGTGTGTTTCATATGGTAACAAAGTGTGGTTTTTAAAAAGAAGTGTATAGTTTTTACAAGAGTGTTTAATTTTGTAAAGGATCTGTAGTGTTTTGCTAATTGGGTGTGTGGTTGTGCTAATTGTGTGTAGTGTTTTGAAAACACGGGCCCTGTTTTGAAAATCGTGCTTAAGCAATCAAAAAAAACTGTAATTGTCAGCCATTTTTCCTGTTACTCCAAGTTATTGCTAGTTTGACCACCAGAGGGCATCTTTAACCTGTTGGGGATGGGGGCGCTGTTTAGACTATTTATGCTAATTTGGCTAATTTTTGAAACGGCTTCCCACAAAATCCTTGATCGTACAATATGCATATTATTATTATTATTGGATAGAAAACAGTCTATAGTTTCTATAGGAGTTGAAATTTTGTCTCTAAGTGGAACAGAGCCCATTCTACAGCAATTTCCCTGACATGGAGTCAGATTTGAGAAATGTTGGCCACTCTTCTGAAGTCAGTTAAAAGGGCACTGTCGTTGCTATGACTATACGGACACTTCTTACGTCTTCCCCTGGATGCCTTTACGTGATGACGATTCCAACGGGGTCGATTGCGCGTTCACAGGCCCTACAAATGAAAAAACCCTGAAGCTAGTCATTCTTTGGGAGCTGCGTCATGAGCCTAGAGGACACCGGCGCGCACCTGTTCCAAGCGTTAGTTTAGCCTGTTATATTTCTCCGGTCATCTTTTCACTCGTTATAGGAGTTAAAAACATCATAAGGTAGTTAATTTAAAGCGTTTTATAGCAATTTATATCCGTTTAGTGCGATTTTGGGACATTTATTTTTGCAACGATGTGAAAAGTTGGGCACGCTTTTCAGTTCATCCCGAACGCAGTTGACATTTCCACATGGCAAGAGGACAGCTTTCCACCAAAAGACGATTTCTCCCAAGAAAGGATCCTTTGCCCAAGATACTGATGGAAGAACAGCTCAAGGTAGGACATTTTTATTATGATAAATCGTGTTTCTGTCGAAACATTTTAGTGGCTTAGGACGCCATGTTTTTTGACGTAGCTTCGCTTGGCGCAAATTGTATTGAAAAGTAAGGATAAATTAAAAAATGTAATAACGCAATTGTATTAAGAATTAAATTGTCTATCAATCCCTGTCCACCCTATATTTTTTAGTCACGTTTATGAGTATTTATGTATAAGAGTAGATCACTGTCTAAGTGGCGCAAGGACTTTTTCTTTACCAGCTTGTCTACATTTCACATTGTCTAACCATGATTTTGGTGGCTAAATATAAACATTTTCGATCAAACTGTATATGCATGTTGTAATGTGATGTTACAGGAGTGTCATCGGAAGAATTCTGAGAAGGTTAGTGAAAAAATTAATATCTTTTGGCGATGTTGACTTTTATCGCTCACTTTGGCTAGAATCAATGCTGGGCTGCTAATTGCTATGTGCTAAGCTAATATAACGATTTATTGTGTTTTCGCTGTAAGACACTTAGAAAATCTGAAATATTGTCTGTATTCACAGGATCTGTGTCTTTCGATTCGTGTATGCTGTGTATTTTTACGAAATGTTTGATGATTAGTAGTTAGGTAAACACGTTGCTCATTGTAATTATTCTAGTCCATTTGTGATGGTGGGTGCAATTGTAAACTATGCCATCTACCTGAAATATGCACTTTTTTCTAACAAAACCTATCCCATACCATAAATATGAGCGGCACTCCCCCCCACCCCCACTGAAAAGGCAGAGCCGCGAAATTCAAAAAAAATATTTTTTTAAAATATTTAACTTTCACACATTAAAGTCCAATACAGCTAATGAAAGACACAGATCTTGTGAATCCAGCCAACATGTCCGATTTTTAAAATGTTTTACAGGGAAGACACAATATGTAAAGATGTAAATCTATTAGCTAAAAACACATTAGCATAATCCACCATCTTTTATTTGTCCACCAACACCAGTAGCTATCACCAATTCGGCTAAACTAAGATATTTATAGCCCCTAACCAAGAAAAAAACTCATCAGATGACAGTCTGATAACATATTTATGGTATGGGATAGGTTTTGTTAGAAAAATGTGCATATTTCAGGTAGATGGCATAGGTTACAATTGCACCCACCGTCACAAATGGACTAGAATAACTACATAGAGCAACGTGTTTACCTACTTACTAATCATCAAACATTTCGTAAAAATACACAGCATACACTAATCGAAAGACACAGATCCTGTGAATACAGACAATATTTCAGATTTTCTAAGTGTCTTACAGCGAAAACACAATAAATCGTTATATTAGCATAGCACATAGCACATAGCAGCCCAGCATTGATTCTAGCCAAAGTGAGCGATAACGTCAACATCGCCAAAATATATTATTTTTTTCACTAACCTTCTCAGAATTCTTCAGATGACACCCCTGTAACATCACATTACAACATACATATACAGTTTGTTCGAAAATGTGCATATTTAGCCACCAAAATCATGGTTAGACAATGTGAAATGTAGCCCAGCTGGTGAGAAAATGTCCGTGCGCCATATTAGACAGTGATCTACTCTTATACATAAATACTCATAAACGTGACTAAAAAATATAGGGTGGACAGGGATTGATAGACAATTTAATTCTTAATACAATCGCGGAATTACATTTTTTAAATTATCCTTACTTTTCAATACAGTTTGCGCCAAGCGAAGCTACGTCAAAAAACATGGCGTCCTAAGCCACTAACATTTTTCGACAGAAACACGATTTATCATAATAAAAATGTCCTACTTTGAGCTGTTCTTCCATCAGTATCTTGGGCAAAGGATCCTTTCTTGGGTCTAATCGTCTTTTGGTGGAAAGCTGTCCTCTTGCCATGTGGAAATGCCAAATGCGTTCGGGATGAACTGGAAGCGTGCCCAGCCATTCACAGCGTTTCAGAAATAAATGTCCCAAAATCGCACTAAACGGATATAAATTGCTATAAAACGCTTTAAATTCACTACCTTATGATGTTTTTAACTCCTATAACGAGTAGAAACATGACCAGAGTAATATTACTCCCTCCACTAATGCTTGGAACAGGTGCGGGTCGGTGTCCTCCAGGCGCATGACGCAGCTCCAAAAGAGTGACTAGCCTCAGGGTTTTTTAATTTGTAGTGCCTGTGAACGCGCAATCGACCCCATTCAAATCGTCATCACGTAAAGGCATCCAGGGGAAGACGTAAGCAGTGTCCGTATACTCATAGCAATAACTGTGGCCTTTTAACTGACTCCAGATCAGGGGCCAACATTTCTGAAATCTGACTCCTGTCAGGGAAATTGCTGTAGAATGGGTTCTGTTCCACTTAGAGACAAAATTTCAACTCCTATAGAAACTATAGACTGTTTTCTATCCAATAATAATAATAATATGCATATTGTACGATCAAGAATTTTGTGGGAAGCCGTTTCAAAAATTACACGATTAGCATAAATAGTGACAACAGCGCCCCCAGCCTCAATAGGTTAAGAATTAAATTGTCTATCAATCGCTGTCCACCCTATATTTTTTAGTCAAGTTTATGAGTATTTATGTATACGAGTAGATCACTGTCTAATATGGCGCACGGACATTTTCTCACCAGCTGGGCTACTTTCCCCATTGTCTAACCATGATTTTGGTGGCTAAATATGCACATTTTCGAACAAACTGTATATGCATGTTGTAATGTGATGTTACAGGGGTGTCATCTGAAGAATTCTGAGAAGGTTAGTGAAAAAAATAATATATTTTGGCGATGTTTACGTTATCGCTCACTTTGGCTAGAATTAATGCTGGGGTAATGTTTGCACATGTGCTATGCTAATATAACGATTTATTGTGTTTTCGCTGTAAGACACTTAGAAAATCTGAAATATTGTCTGTATTCACAGGATCTGTGTCTTTCGATTAGTGTATGCTGTGTATTTTTACGAAATGTTTGATGATTAGTAAGTAGGTAAACACGTTGCTCTATGTAGTTATTCTAGTCCATTTGTGACGGTGGGTGCAATTGTAACCTATGCCATCTACCTGAAATATGCACATTTTTCTAACAAAACCTATCCCATACCATAAATATGTTATCAGACTGTCATCTGATGAGTTTTTTTCTTGGTTAGGGGCTATAAATATCTTAGTTTAGCTGAATTAGTGATAGCTACTGTTGTTGGTGGACAAATAAAAGATGGTGGATTATGCTAATGTGTTTTTAGCTAATAGATTTACATCTTTACATATTGTGTCTTCCCTGTAAAACATTTTAAAAATCGGACATGTTGGCTGGATTCACAAGATCTGTGTCTTTCATTAGCTGTATTGGACTTTAATGTGTGAAAGTTAAATATTTAAAAAAATATTTTTTTTTGAATTTCGCGGCTCTGCCTTTTCAGTGGGGGTGGGGGGGGAGTGCCGCTAGAGGCACCCTCACCCTAGACAGGTTAAATGCCATTTGGACATGGTCACTGACTTTTGGGTTTGGAAACCGACTTCCTATGATTGTACATGGAAAATGGACATAACATCCTGATTTGGCACTTTCAATGCTTTCATATTGCATTTGGACATTTCTTTTGGCATTTGGCCATGGTTCACTGACTTTTGACTACAACTTTTGACTTCCTATGATATCATATTGCAAATGGACAAAACATATGCCTTATGGACAAGTAAAAAAAAAATGACAATAAATTATGACAAATGTATGTTCATACAGTTCTTATATATGTATAATTGACCAAAAATGTACAGAATCTCGAAAAATAGTCCAGAAAGCACTTTTTTAGAGAGTGATACATTTTTGAAAATGTTTTCAAATTTGAGAAATTTGACACTTGGGTCTTGACTTGATGTCCATTTGCAATATGAACATTTACGGTGAAGCGCGCTAACCCTTCATTTGGATTTATGCTGTATGACACTTGGCATTTTCCATATGGTATTTGCAATATGGTTTGAATTAATTGGCATCCAATTGAGTGGTATTTTCCATCGTGTATATGTTTAGTACACTGCCATTATGTTCCCATTAATTTTTGTCCATTTCAGGGGTTTTCCCTTACATACCAAATTGGTACAGTGTTGGCTTAAAGAAAAGTTTTGAAACCACATTGAACTAATCTTGTGGATACATTGGGAACATCTCAGTAGTAAGCACAATTTACAGTAGGCACAGATTCTCTTTTTGGGTAAAGCATTTATTAAGCATTCCCAAAACTTTTGTTAGTAGCTGCGTTGTTAGTAGCATTGACATTGCTCTCCAAAAGGTTATCTCGACCTGCTCACCATTTACCCACCTGTGTGTATGTACATATAGCCTATACAGTGAGTATACCAAACATTAGGAACACAGTCCTAATATTGCGCTGCAACCTCAATTTGTCGGGGCATGGACCACAAGGTTTTGAAAGCATTCCACAGGAATGCTGGCCCATGTTGACTTCAATGCTTCCCACTGTTGTGTGAAGTTGGTTGGATGTCCTTTGGGTGGAGGACCATTCTTGATACGCACGGGAAACTTCAATGCGTGAAAAACCCAGCAGCATTGCAGTTCTTGACACTCAAACTGTTGTACCTGGCACCTACTACCATACCCCGTTCAAAGGCACTTCAATATTTTGTCTTGCCCATTCACCCTCTGAACGGCACACACATTTCAATCCACATCTCAATTTTCTCAAGGCTTAAAAATCCTTCTTTATCCTGTCTCCTCCCCTTCATCTACACTGATTGAAGTGGATTTCACGTGACACCAATACAGGATCATAGCTTTAATCTGGATTCCCCTGTCAGTCTATTTCATTCAAAGATCAGGTGTTGCTAATATCATGTACACTCAGTGTCTAGGTATGCAGTAGGAACGGAAAAAGGAGTGTATCTATGATAACTATAGTTTCCTAAACTAGCCTAGAAAACTAGCTGGCAGGCAGACACTGGAAGGAGAAGTTTCTCAGTGAAAGAGTGAGTGCTTTGCATAGGCGCTTCGATGGTATTTATGTGCGAAAAAAAAAAGCTTGGAGCGTAAAAAAAGGTATTAACCGATTCCCATGCTTGTAAAACAATTGTTCTGTTCCAAAACACTAGAGATCACTTTCTTTTACGATTCTATTTCTGTTCCTCGAAATGGGGTTCATTCCGGTTTTCGGTTCTGTTCCCTGAACAGAACCTGTTCGGTTCTGTTCCCTGAACTGGTTCTGGTTCCAATCCCTGGTATGGTATGTGTGTATATTTGATTTGTGATATGGGTGTGGTGTTGGAGATAAATGGTGATAGATGGTAGGTTGTTGCCATACTTCAAAGCCTGGGTGTGATTGAGAAGCACAGCTTGACAACAGCAATCTGAAAATCACAGTAGGAACTTAGACTGGCCAATCCCACTCACAGTTTCTGACAGTCACTCCATTAAATAAACAAAGGAAAGTTTGCTACGGTAATAGTGTCCGCCTCCTCCACTACACCACGCTATCTGCACAAAAACACGCACACACACACACACACACACACACACACACACACACACACACACACACACACACACACACACACACACACACACACACACACACACACACACACACACACACACACACACACACACACACACACACACACACACACACACACACACACACACACACACACACTGCTGATCATACTGTATTTATGTGTTGTCCAAGCCAAACCCTCAAACCCACAAACTGTGTTTCACTGTTTGTTTTACTGTGGAAAGGGGTGGAGGCGACTGGGTGGGCTGAGGTTGAGAAACAGGGGAAAGGCTGAGCACTCATTGTGTGTGTTTGTATTTTGTAATGTGTGTGTGTGTCTGTGTGTGTGTAAACTACAATAGCTTTCTAATGGTTTTACAGGAATACAGTAATGCTATTCACCCCAACAGAGCAGCTAAGGACAGACAGAGAGAGGTCTGGCTGGTCCAGAGTTCAGACAATACACGTATTCACTTATCGACATAATCAGTTTTACCGTTTAATACTTTGCTATTAAATAGTAAACTATTACCTGTACAACTCTATGCTGTTGAGCTGATTGCACACATCTATTACTGCTATAAATGTCTGTTTTCTCATTCATTGGAGGAGAGGGGAGAAAGTCAGAGGGAGGTAGGAGGAGAAGAAATGAAAAGAAAAGATGATGAGAGGAGGAGAGGAAATTAAGATGGAGAGAGGAAGAGAGGAGGAGAGATTAAAAAGGAACAGGACGCAGGATTTGTCAAGATGTTGTCTGACATATCCATCATCCCCTGTCTTAAAACAGTAGTCACTATGAGTCAACACGTAATAACATCTATCTCCACTAGGAGTCAATACATGTTAACATCTATCTCCACTAGGAGTCAACACATGTTAACATCTATCTCCACTAGGAGTCAATACATGTTAACATCTATCTCCACTAGGAGTCAATACATGTTAACATCTATCTCCACTAGGAGTCAACACATACTAACATCTATCTCCACTAGGAGTCAACACATGTTAACATCTATCTCCACTAGGAGTCAACACATACTAACTTCAGTTATTATGCTAACAGACACATATGTATCTGTGATATATACTATATGTTTGTTTACATCCAGAGCAGTTTTCTTGTCCTCCACTACGCCAATGAAGACAAGAAAACACTATCTAGTTCTAAACTAGGCTATTGTAGAGACACAGCATGTGTGCAGATTAATACAGCATCTCTACCAGTCAACAGCTCTGGGTCAGGCTCTTTCTCTCACATTTACAGACTCCCTACTGATGGTGTATTTAACATTTACAGACTCCCTACTGCTGGTGTAATTAACATTTGCAGACTCCCTACTGATGGTGTATTTAACATTTACAGACTCCCTACTGCTGGTGTAATTAACATTTGCAGACTCCCTACTGATTGTGTATTTAACATTTACAGACTCCCTACTGATGGTGTAATTAGCATTTACAGACTCTCTACTGATGGTGTAATTAACAGTTACAGACTCTCTACTGATGGTGTAATTAACATTTACAGACTCCCTACTGATTGTGTATTTAACATTTACAGACTCCCTACTGATGGGATAATTAACATTTACAGACTCCTACTGATAGTGTATTTAACATTTACTGACTCCCTACTGATGGTGTAATTGACATTTACAGACTCTCTACTGATGGTGTATTTAACATTTACAGGCTCCCTACTGATTGTGTATTTAACATTTACAGACTCCCTACTGATGGTGTAATTAGCATTTACAGACTCTCTACTGATGGTGTAATTAACAGTTACAGACTCTCTACTGATGGTGTAATTAACATTTACAGACTCCCTACTGATTGTGTATTTAACATTTACAGACTCCCTACTGATGGGATAATTAACATTTACAGACTCCTACTGATAGTGTATTTAACATTTACTGACTCCCTACTGATGGTGTAATTGACATTTACAGACTCTCTACTGATGGTGTATTTAACATTTACAGGCTCCCTACTGATGGTGTATTTAACATTTACAGGCTCCCTACTGATGGGGTAATTAACATTGACAGACTCTCTACTGATGGGGTAAGTAACATTTACAGACTCCTACTGATGGTGTAATTAACATGTACAGACTCTCTACTGATGGTGTGTTTAACATTTACAGACTCCCTACTGATGGGGTAATTAACATTTACAGACTCCTACTGATGGTGTAATTCACATTTACAGAATCTCTACTGATGGTGTATTTAACATTTACAGAATCTCTACTGATGGTGTATTTAACATTTACAGACTCTTCATCCGAAGAGGAGGAGCAGGGATTTGACCAAAACGCAGCGTTTGAATATGACATAATTTATTTATTTAACAAGACGAAGACGAACACGAAAAACACTTGGAAAATTACAAAACAAATAAACGATGTAGACAGACCTGGACGACGAACTTACATGAAACACGAAGAACGCATGAACAGGGAAAACTGACTACATAAAAGAACGAACATACAAACAAACCAAAAACAGTCCCGTGTGGTGCAACGACATACACAGACACAGGAGACAACCACCCACAAACCAACAGTGTGAAAACACCTACCTTAATATGACTCTCAATCAGAGGAAATGAAAACCACCTGCCTCTAATTGAGAGCCATATCAGGTCACCCTTAAACAAACATAGAAACAGAAAACATAGACTGCCCACCCAAACTCACGTCCTGACCAACTAACACATACAAAAACTAACAGAAACAGGTCAGGAACGTGACACTGATGGTGTAATGAACATTTACAGTTCTCCCTGCTGATGGTGTAATTAACATTTACAGACTCCCTGCTGATGGTGTATTTAACATTTACAGACTCCCTACTGATGGTGTAAGTAACATTTACAGACTCCCTACTGATGGTGTAATTAAAATTGACAGACTCCCTACTGATGAGGTAACTAACATTTACAGACACCCTACTGATGGTGTAATTAACATTTACAGACTCCCTACTGATGGTGTAATTAACATTTACAGACTCTCTACTGATGGTGTAATTAAAATTGACAGACTCCCTACTGATGGTGTAATTAACATTTACAGACTCTCTACTGATGGTGTAATTAAAATTGACAGACTCCCTACTGATGGTGTAATTAACATTTACAGACACCCTACTGATGGTGTAATTAACATTTACAGACTCTCTACTGATGGTGTAAATAAAATTGACAGACTCCCTACTGATGGTGTAATTAACATTTACAGACTCTCTACTGATGGGGTAATTCACATTTACAGACTCCCTACTGCTGGTGTATTTGACATTTACAGACTCCCTACTGATGGGGTAATTAACATTTACAGACTCCCTACTGATGGGGTAATTCACATTTACAGACTCCCTACTGATGGGGTAATTCACATTTACAGACTCCCTACTGACGGTGTCAATGACTATCTGCTCAGCCATTTCATGGATTGCCCTGCCTTATTTTTTAATATATATCTGTGTTTCAGTGCGATTGTGTGTGTTTATGTGTGTGTATGTGTGTGTGTGTCTATGCATGTGACTTGAGTAATTATGATCTCTCTCTCTCTCTGTGTGTGTGTGTGTGTAACCAGGGAAATTATGAGTGCTAGGGGAGATCAAAGGAGCCACATTACAGAAATAGTCTCCGTGTTTCAGCTGGTGTCGGTGTGTGTGTGTGTCTGTGTGTGTGTGTGTCTGTGTGTGTGTGTGTGTGTCTGTGTGTGTGTTTCTGTAGTGAGCTTTGATGTTGTAAGCTCTCCTGGTTAATATTACAGGATAGAAACACTACAGCGTGTAATCTGGAAGTTATCCCAGCAGAGCCGCACAGCGCACTGTCACACATCTCAAGAGGAGGGAGGAGGAGAATAGGGATGGGAGGGTGGAGGGGGGGAGAGAGAGGGAGGGGTATGAAGGGGAGAGAGAAAGAGCTGAGGGAAAGATCAGAGAATTTTACTGAGATACAGAATAGTTTCATTAACTGATGATTCAGGGAAATCAGTTCCAGAAATGTCAACTTTTACCCACATGAAATATTCTCCCTCTATTGTCACTCATTGTATCATACTGTATAGCTACAAGCCTTATCTGGTGTATTTTGCGAGGGGCAGCACCGTACATTGAGTGAAAGATTTTACTGATATTCCAGGTGAAACGTCAAAAAATGCCCAAGGGCCAATCAAGAGAACGTCTCTCTCATGTCACCTTGGCAACGGTAGCGAAGGAAGATTGGAGAGGAAGAGAGAATAAAAATAATGATAATAGAAAGAGGAGGAGAGAACTCAGTGGTCATTTCCCTCTGTGCCAATACAAGGCCTCTGGTCTGTCCATCCTAAAGGAGGCAAACACCTCCACACTGTCCATGATAGAGAGAGGATGGAGGGATAGACAGAGAGAGCACACATGATTTGTCAAGCAGTGGTCTGAGATATCCATCATCCCTTTTCTTACAACACTAGTCACTGGGAGTGAACACATAATAACATCTGCCTTCTGACTGGAATTCACTATTAGCCCTCATGCCTCACATTTGACCAAACACACACCTCTCAAACTGCTAACCTCCTCACCTACTTCTCCCAACCAGTCAGCTGGTTGCTAGGCGCCCACCTTGTGGTGTGTGAGTCTGTGACATCTGTATGATAAACATGGTATGCATAAAAACAGACTATTAAATAACACACATTATTATTACATCCTCAGGGCAATGGCACTCCCGTTTCCCAGTCTGATGGATGAGAGGGCTGTAGGCAATAGAGAAAGAAATAGATAGAGAGAGAGAGAGATTACATTATAGCGTAGAGGTGAAGGAAATCTGATTCCTGTTATGAAAATAATTCAATAATTCAGGGATGCAATATATGATCACAATAATAATGATACAGGGATAGAATGTATGTATGTAATTGGATGTGCGCGCAAGTGTGTTTGTGTGTCAGTTTGTGTGTGTGTGCATGTGCAAGTGTGTAATTCAGTGTGTGTGTGTGTGTGTGTGTGTGTGTGTGTGTGTGTGTGTGTGTGTGTGTGTGTGTGTGTGTGTGTGTGTGTGTGTGTGTGTGAAAGTGGGTATGTCAGTGTGCGTGTGCGTGTGCGTGTGCGTGTGTGTGTGTGTGTGTGTGTGTGTGTGTGTGTGTGTGTGTGTGTGTGTGTGTCATTTGGCGTAATATCAAATGTGAGTGCCCCCTGATTGGACAATTAAAAGCAGCGAGTTCCAGTGTAATATCCATCATAGGGAACAATCGCCTTGCAGTAAACCTGTGTGTGTGTGCATGTGTGTGTGCGTGGTGTGTGTGTGTGGTGTGTGTATGTGTGTGGTGTGTTTGTGTGTGTGTGTGGTGTGTGTATGATTCTACAGTGCCTATCTCAATGTACTAATTGTCTCTCCATTCTGCAGCTGACTGGTATCTCATAGTGTCTGACCATTCAGAAAGAAGAGAGGCAGGAAGGAGGAGTTAGGGGAGAGAGGAGGCAGGAAGGAGGAGTTAGGGGAGGTAATGGAGGGTGGAAGGAGGAGTTAGGGGAGAGAGTAGGCAGGAAGGAGGAGTTAGGGGAGAGATGGAGGGTGGAAGGAGGAGTTAGGGGAGAGATGGAGGCAGGAAGGAGGAGTTAGGGGAGAGATGGAGGCAGGAAGGAGGAGTTAGGGGAGAGATGGAGGCAGGAAGGAGGAGTTAGGGGAGGGATGGAGGCAGGAAGGAGGAGTGAGGGGAGAGATGGAGGCAGGAAGGAGGAGTTAGGGGAGAGATGGAGGCAGGAAGGAGGAGTTAGGGGAGGGATGGCGGCAGGAAGGAGGAGTTAGAGGAGGGATGGAGGCAGGAAGGAGGAGTTAGGGGAGGGATGGAGGCAGGAAGGAGGAGTTAGGGGAGAGATGGAGGGTGGAAGGAGGAGTTAGGGGAGAGATGAGGCAGGAAGGAGGAGTTAGGGGTGGGATGGAGGCAGGAAGGAGGAGTTAGGGGAGAGAGGAGGCAGGAAGGAGGAGTTAGGGGTGGGATGGAGGCAGGAAGGATGAGTTAGGGGAGGGATGAAGGGTGGAAGGAGGAGTTAGGGGAGGGACAGATGGTGGAAGGAGGAGTTAGGGGAGGGATGAAGGCAGGAAGGAGGAGTTAGTGGAGGGATGGAGGGTAGAAGGAGGAGTTAGGGGAGGGATAGAGGGTTGAAAGAGGGGAATACTTGAGGGAGGGAGTGAAGGAGGGCAGGAGAAATGGAAGGAAGAGTGGATGAGATTGAAAAGATGCACACTGTAGTGCAGTAGATGTGTTTAATGCAGTATATGTGTTTACTGCAGTAGATGTGTTTAATGACAATTGATAAACATTTCAGACATGGCATTAAGCTTTAAATCATCTTTTTACTGATTATTTTGGCTATATACACCGTACTACTTCAGAATAATACCAGGACTATTCTTTCTTTCGACAGCAGAAAGAGACCACTGGTTTGATGACAGGATTAGTGGATGAGAACGATAGGGGGCAGTATCAGACCAGAGAACACACTGCTTTAAATCCTTACTTATACACACACACTGTGGCAGTCTCACACATGCACACGCACGTACAGAAACACTCAATCAGCAGTGAAACACAGCGCTGAATTAAAAGCTGTAAAGCATGTAATTAGAAAATAATAAAAGGCATTTCAGTTTTCATTAATACATTTCATTGATTGCCTTTTAGTCTTTCTTCGTTGTTTTGATGAAGATAACTTTGAGTTGTTTAAACAGTGCACTTCCAACAGTGTGTGTGTTTGTGTTTGTGTGTGTGTGTAAGTGTGTATGTGAACACCATGAGGAGTGTATTGTGTCTCTGGGTGGTCTATTGTGGTTCAGCTCCTAAGTCTACCCAATATAATGGAACAGAAAACCAGGCCCAACCGCAAGAAGTACAGCACACTACTGTTAGTTATAGACGAGGGGATACCAGGGGAGATGGGCTGTAGAGAAATAAACAACAGGAGAAAAATGAAAAGGGCAGGGATAAAGCAAAAGAGACCATGTTTATTGCGTCGTAGATGGAAAAAGGGAGTGCAGTGGAAGACAAAAGGAATAAAGGATAGTACGTAGAATACAAATGGAAGAGGTGTAACGAAAGAGAAACATGAAACAGGAAGGGCTTTAGAGAAAGACAAGATTGAAAAGGGAAGGGGTGTAGCGAGAGAAATAATAATTTAGGGAAATATCAGGCTGCAGTAAAATAAACGGCAGAATGAATGTCTTACACAAACACAGAGGATTCCAAACCGTAACCCTAGGATTATCAACTACTGTACCACTGGAGAGAGAGAACGTGTGTTACAATTGGTGACTACTGTGTGTGTGTGTGTGTGTGTGTGTGTGTGTGTGTGTGTGTGTGTGTGTGTGTGTGTGTGTGTGTGTGTGTGTGTGTGTGTGTGTGTGTGTGTGTGTGTGTGTGTGTGTGTGTGTGTGTGTGTGTGTGTGTGTGTGTGTGTGTGCATGCGGGCATGCACGATAGAAGAGGCAGCAAGCCCAGCCAGGATGTGGTGTGTTTTTTTGTGCGTGTGTGTGCGTGTGTGTGTATGTGTGTGTGTTCTGTATGTATGTGCTGAAGGACAGTCTCTATCAGCAGCTTCAGATGTCCTCTCTTAAGCCATTCGTTCATCCAATCTCAGGTTTAAACGTAGAATTAACATAATTATCCTAACCTGCCACGTTAATACTACTGACCTGCCACGTTAATTATCCTAACCTGCTGCGTAAGTTCTCCTAACTCGCTATGAAAAGTCACTTCTGCTAGTCAAAACTGGCAGACCTGCCCTCAGAACAGTCTTGGTTTCCACTAATGCGATACAGCTGTTTTCTATTCTCTCCTTGCTTGGGGCCTCATTTATAAATGTTAAGTATGTACAAAATAAACCCCAAAACATGCTTGAGACATTTTTCATGCAGAAGTTGGCATTTATAGAACAACAAATGTTAAACCCATCAAACTCAACTCTGGACCTCGGGTCACCAGGTGTGTTCAATTAATTGTCAGGTAGAACAGAAAACCAGCAGGCTCCGGACATCGTAGCCAGTGGTGGAAAAAATAATCAATTGTCATACTTGAGTAAAAGTAAAGATACCTTAATAGAAAATGACTCAGTTAAAAGTAAAAGTTACCAAGTAAAATAATACTTGAGTAAAAGTCTAAACGTATTTGGTTTTAAATGTACTTAAGTGCAGTGGTAGAAAAAATACTCAATTTCATACTTGAGTAAAAGTAAAAGTAAAAGTAAATGCTATAAAGTTGAAGTTGAAAGTTTACATACACTTAGGTTGGAATCATTATAACTTGTTTTTCAACCACTCCACAAACTTCTTGTTAACAAACTATAGTTTTGGCAAGTCGGTTAGGACATCTACTTTGTGCATGACACAAGTAATTTTTCCAACAAGTTCTTACAGACAGATTATTTCACTTATTACTTTCACTGTATCACAATTCCTCTGGGTCAGAAGTTTACATACACTAAGTTGACTGTGCTATTAAACAGCTTGGACAATTCCAGAAAATTATGTCATGGCTTTAGAAGCTTCTGATAGGCTAATTAACATAATTTTAGTCAATTGGAGGTGTACCTGTGGATGTATTTCAAGGCTTACCTTCCAAATCAGTGCCTCTTTGCTTGACATCATGGGAAAATCAAAAGAAATCAGCCAAGATCTCAGAAAAATAAATTGTAGACACAAGTCGGGTTCATCCTTGAGAGCAATTTCCAAAAGCCTGAAGATACCACATTCATCTGTACAAACAATAGTACGCAAGTATAAACACCATGGGACCACGCAGCCGTCATACCGCTCAGGAAGGAGATTAACTTCTTGAGGATAGGGTGCAGAGTTTTCACTTAGGGAAAAATAGCGTGCGCAATTTCAACTTCGTGCTACTCATCCCCAGAATATAAGATATGCATATAATTAGTAGATTTGGATAGAAAACACTCTGAAGTTTCTAAAACTGTTTGAATCATATCTGTAAGTATAACAGAACTTATATAGCAGTCAAAACCCTGAGGACTAACTTTTTTATTGTTAAGTTTCTCTATGTTCAATGGATTGTTTTGGGCAAACCAGAATTCTAATCAGTAAATGCGCAGTTTCTACTGCTTCCACTGGATGTCGCCATTGTACGGAAAATGGTTAAGGTTTTTTCTTTGTGAGGTGAAAAAGATATTGACCCGGAAGTGGAGGGACGTCGTTTGTTTATGTTTGAGATTTGGGCAAGAAATGAAATGTTCCGTGAGTTTGTTGATATCCTGTATTGAAAACAGATTGACCTGTCTTCAATTTGATCGATTATTAACGTTTACAAATACCTTAAGCTGTATTACAAAAGTACTTTGAAATGTTTTGGCAAAGTTTAGAGGTAATTCTTTTTAGATATTGTGTCATGATTTTGTTCAAATTGAACGCTGTTTTTCCTGGTACAACGGCGCCAAATAAATGGACAATTTGGATATATATGGATGGAATTAATCGAACAAAAGGACCATTTGTGATGTTTATGGGACATATTGGAGTGCCAACAAAAGAATCTCGTCAAAGGTAATGCATGTTTTATATTTTATATTAGCGTTTTGAGTAGCGCTAGCATGTAGCATGTAGCGCTAGCAATAGGCTACACTCTCTTGTTTACATTGGGCTATCATCAGATAATAGCATCTTATGCTTTCGCCGAAAAGCCTTTTTGAAATCTGACATGTTGGCTGGATTCACAACGAGTGTAGCTTTAATTTGATATCTTATATGTGTGATTTAATCAAGTTTAATTTTATATAATTTTTTTGAATTTGGCGCTCTACATTTTGACATGCCTGTTGGGACGCAAGCGTCCCATCTATCCCAGAGAGGTTAACGTACTTTGGTGCAAAAAGTGCAAATCAATCCCAGAACAACAGCAAAGTACCCTGTGAAGATGCTGGAGGAAACAGGTACAAAAGTATCGATATCCACAGTAAAACGAGTACTATATCGACATAACCTGAAAGGCCGCTCAGCAAGGAAGAAGCCATTGCTCCAAAACCGCCATGAAAAAGCCAGACTACGGTTTGCAACTGCACATGGTGTCACGCCCTGACCTTAGAGAGACATTTTATTTCTCTATTTGGTTAGGTCAGGGTGTGATGTGGGGTGGGCATTCTATGTTTTGTATTTCTGTGTGTTTGGCCGAGTGTGGTTCCCAATCAGAGGCAGCTGTCTATCGTTGTCTCTGATTGGGAATCATACTTAGGCAGCCTGTTTTGCCACCTTAGTTGTGGGTAGTTGTCTGTGTTATTGGCCTGTATAGCCCTAGTCTGCTTCATGTTAGATTTTGTTGTTTCTTGTTTTTGTTGGCGACATTCATAATAAAAAAGAAATACATGCTGACCACGCTGCACCTTGGTCTGGTCATTTCCCTGACGACGTTGACACATGGGGACAAAGATCGTACTTTTTGGTGAAATATCCTCTGGTAAGATGAAACAAAAATAGAACTGTTTGGCCATAATGACCATCGTTATGTTTGGAAAAAGGGGGAAGTTTGCAAGCTGAAGAACACCATCTCAACCGTGAAGCACGGGGGGTGGCAGTATCATGTTATGGGGGTGCTTTGCTGCAGGAGGGACTGTTGGACTTCACAAAATAGATGGCATCATGAGGTGGAAAATGATGTGGATATATTGAAGCAACATCTCAAGACATCAGTCAGGAAGTTAAAGCGTGGTCGCAAATGGGTCTTCCAAATGGACAATGACCCCAAGCATATTTCCAAAGTTGTGGCAAAATGGCTTAACGACAACAAAGTCAAGGTATTGGAGTGGCCATCACAAAGCCCTGACCTCAATCCTTTAGAAAATTTGGGGGCAGAACTGAAAAAGTGTGTGCGAGCAAGGAGGTGTAACCTGACTCAGTTACACCAGCTCTGTCAGGAGGAATTTGCCAAAATTCACCCAACTTATTGTGGAAAGCATGTGGAAGGCTACCTGAAACGTTTGACCCAAGTTAAACAATTTAAAGGTAATGCTACCAAATACTAACTGAGTGTATGTAAACCTCTCACACACTGGGAAGGTGATGAAAGAAATAAAAGCTGAAATAAATCATTCTCTCTACTATTATTCTGACATTTCACATTCTTAAAATAAAGTGGTGATCCTGACTGACCCAAGACAGGGAATTTTTACTTGGATTAAATGTCAGGAATTGTGAAAAACTGAGTTTAAATGTATTTGTCTAAGGTGTATGTAAACTTCCGACTTCAACTGTACATCAAAATCCTTATATTAAGCAAACCAGACAGCACAATTTTCTTGTTTTAAAAATGTATGTACAGACGGGCGGGACATCATTTACAAATGCAGTATTTGTGTTTAGTGATTCAGAGGCAGTAGGGGTTACAATGCGTTACATAGATAGGTGCGTGAATTGGACCATATTGATGTCCTGCCTGAGCATTCTAAATGTAACGAGTACTTTTGGGTGTCAGGAAAAAATGCATGGGAATAAAATGTACATATTTTTCTTTAGGAATGTAGTGGAGTAAAAGTAAAAGTTGTCAAACATACAAATAGTAAAGTACAGATACCCCCAAAACTACTTAAGTAGTACTTTTACTTAAGTACTTTACACCACTGCTTGTAGGGTAAGCGTTGACTACCCCTGCTTTAGACCATGGGTATGCACAGTTTCTAGTGTATTGCATTGCAAGCAAAAAAGTTGCCTAGTATTTTGTCCAAATGGGTGATATGATGACATGCTTGATATACCATGAGTGTGAAGAGCGAAGATACATTTTTCTGTTGCGTAAATAGTACACCAGATAGGTACAGTAAAATGTGTTGTTTTACAGTGTCAGCCATAGTAGTACAGCACACCTGGAGCATATCAGGGTTACGTGCCTTGCCCAAGGGCAAATCCACATATTCTTCACCTTGTCAGCTCGGTTATTCAAACCAGCAACCTTTCAGTTACTGACCCAAAGCTCTAAACGCTTGGCCACCTAGGCAGTGATGTAGTCGAGTCAATAAACCTTGAGTCCCCTGTGCTCGCGTCCAAGTCAGAGTCACCAATGGTCGAGTCATGAGTTGAGTCACGAGTCCCTATGGCTGGACTTCCAATTCCCAGTGCTCAAATCTGAGTCACAGGGTCCACATTAACTCAATATGAAGTTATTTACCCAGTCAGATGGAGTGGCAATAAATAGTTTCCTTTCTTTCTGTTCCACCAAATGTTTGCACACAGGCTGTGAAGTTAGCATGTATTTAGCAAGCTAGCTAGTCATAAGGTTACATGACTGAACAACGTGTATCCTAAACAAATGGTTAGCGGTCCGGTCTGCAAGTAGACTAGTTTTAGAATGGCCCGCTATGTTGTTTATGAATGTAAAATGTGTCCCGCCAATGCGCAATATAAAGAAAATAATGTAGTGCCTGTGATATGGGTTATAACTTTTGAACAGTTGAAAACTAGTCGCTTTCATTGTAGAATTAAGGCAGACTTGTTAAAAACCTGGCTATGGGACGCATTGGCGAAAGTGGGAGGGTTGAGCGAGATGACAAATTCAGACAGCCTACTTTTCTATACTCAATGGGGAGAGAGACAAACAGAGATAGACTGTCGTTTTACTATTAGATGCTATTGATTTTAATAGCTTATTAAGGAGCTTGTGTTTCATAACCATGCAAATGGTAACTAGAATGCTGGTGACTGATTAGCTGGGAAGCAACAGAGTTGCCTGCGTGATGTGATGTGTATTATTGGAACCGGAGTTGAGCCTGCCTGCCTGTCTGTCCACACTCATCGAGCCAGCTGATGTAGGCTGTGTGTGCCGGGTGTGGCGTATCCTTCTTGCTGCTGAACAAAGCATAACCTATTGCTGCTAATATTATTTGGCTTATCATAGCCAGTTCAATACAAGTCACAAGAAGGAGAGTACAAGTCCGAGTCACTATTGGTCAAGGCCAAGCCAAGTCACAAGTCATGAATACCGGGACTTGAGTCGGACTCGAGTCCGACTCAATAAATCCTTCACCTTTCTGACTGTGATGGTTTCATACTCGCAAAGTAGACTGTTGGCCTTAAAAGACCATGACAACACCAGTAAATCAGCTCCAAGTGATTTTAATTGTGGAAATCTGTTGCAAAGTATTCTCAAGCATAATAGAGAGACATACAGTATGTGATTATGTTCCGGTCCCCTGAGCATCCGCTCAGGAAGAAAATCGTCCCACAGTAGAACCAGCAGCATACCACCCTGCATACCAAAGCTGGCTTGCTTCTGAAGCTAAGCAGGGTTGGTCCTGGTCAGTCCCTGGATGGGAGACCAGATGCTACTGGAAGTGGTGTTGGAGGGCCAGTAGGAGGCACTCTTTCCTCTGGTCAAAAAAAAATAAAAATAAAAAAAATATCCCAATGCCCCAGGGCAGTGATTGGGGACACTACCCTGTGTAGGGTGCCGTCTTTCGGATGGGACGTTAAACGGGTGTCCTGACTCTCCGAGGTCATTAAAAGATCCCATGGCACTTATCGTAAGAGTAGGGGTGTTAACCCCGGTGTCCTGGCTAAATTCCCAATCTGGCCCTCAAACCATCATGGTCACCTAATAATCCCCAGTTTACAATTGGCTCATTCATCCCCCTCCTCTCCCCTGTAACTATTCCCCAGGTCGTTGTTGTAAATGAGAACGTGTTCTCAGTCAACTTACCTGGTAAAATAACGGTAAAATAAATAAATAAAATAAAAGCTGATGATCCAACATTCCAGCTCTCATTTGCTGACCGGTTTATGTATATTTGTAAACAACAGCTGGTGCACGATATCTAAGGAAGTCTCAAGGTTTTGCTTGCCCGAGGTAGAGTATCTCATGAAAAGCTGTAGACCACACTATCTACCTAGAGAGTTTTCATCTGTCAAATGGCTACACAGACTATTTGCATTGCCTCTACGCTGATTCTGCTCTTTGTTATTATCTAGTCACTTTAATGACTCTACCTACATGTACATATTACCTCAATTACCTAGACTAAACGGTGCCCCGCACATTGACTCTATACCGGTACCCCCTGGATATAGCCTCGCTTTTGTTATCTTACCGCTGCTCTGTAATTATTTGTTACTTTTATTTCATACTTTTTGTTAGGTACTTTTTTAAAACTGCATGGTTGGTCAAGGGCTTTTAAGTAAGCATTTCACTGTAAGGGCTGCAACTGTTGTATTTGGCGCATGTGACAAATACAATTTGATTTGATTTGATTGGACTCACTTTACAGTAGTAAATGAATAAACTACTTCAAATACTTTACTCTATCTAGCAGGAAGGGAAGCACGGTTGATAAAATACAGTAGAATTTTGCTTTGACGTGTATCAGCTATCTCTGTAAGTAGGCCAACTGTCGTTTTACATTGTTTGAGTAGAAATACTAGAAAATGTTTAAGAATTTGCGGGCAGTGCAACATATTTAGGTTCAGGAAAAAGTACATGCAAAACATTATTGAATTCAAACGATCTGTTTACAGGTCCACAACAATTTGCAATAGTTTTTTTCTTTCAGAACCGTCAGATCATGCAAATATCGCTGTACAAGTTAAAACCTGTTGAGGCTAGGGGGTGCTGTTGTCACTATTTATGTAAATCGTGTAATTTTTTAAACGGCTTCCTACTAAATTCTTGATCGTACAATATTCATATTATTACTATTATTGGATAGAAAACAGTCTATAGTTTCTATAGGCGTTGGAATTTTGTCTCTGAGTGGAACAGAACTCATTCTACAGCAATTTCCCTGATCTGGAGTCAGTTTGAAGGCCACTGTTATAGCTATGAGCATACAGACACTGCTTACGTCTTCCCCTGGATGCCTTTACGTGATGACGATTTGAATGGTGTCGATTGCCCAATCACAGCCACTATAAATCAAAAAAACCTGTAGGTAGGAACTCTTTTCCAGCTGCGTCAGGCGCGCGGAGGACACCGACCCGCACTTGTTCCAAGCATTAGTGTAGGGAGTAATATTTCTCCGGTCATGTTTCTACTCGTTATAGGAGTTAAAAACATCATAAGGTAGTTCATTTAAACCGTTTTATAGCAATTTATACCCGTTTAGTGCGATTTTGGGACATATATTTCTGAGACACTGTGAATCTCTGGGCACTGTTCCAATTCATGCCGAACGCAATGTGCATTTCTACATGGCAAGAGGACAGCTTTCGACCAAAAGACGATTAGACCCAAGAAAGGATTCTTTGACCAAGATTCTGATGGAAGAACAGCTCAAAGTAGGAAATTTATTATGATAAATCGTGTTTCTGTCGAAAAATGTTAATGGCTTAGGACGCCATCTTGTTTGACGTAGCTTCGCTTGGCGCAAACTGTATTGAAAAGTAAGGATAATTTAAAAAATGTAATTCCGCGATTGTATTAAGAATTAAATTGTCTATCAATCGCTGTCCACCCTGTATTTTTTAGTCAAGTTTATGAGTATTTATGTATAAGACTAGATCACTGTCTAATATGGTGCACGACATTGTCTGACCAGCTGAGCTACTTTTGTCATTGTCTAACCATGATTTTGGTGGCTAAATATGCACATTTTCGAACAAACTGTATATGGATTGTGTAATATGATGTTACAGGAGTGTCATCGGAAGAATTCTGAGAAGGTTAGTGAAAAAATTAATATATTTTGGCAATGTTTACGTTATCGCTCTCTTTGGCTAGAATCAATGCTCTGGTAACTTTTGCATATGTCGTATGCTAATATAGCGATTTATTGTGTTTTCGCTGTAAGACACTTAGAAAATCTGAAATATTGTCTGTATTCACAGGATCTGTGTCTTTCGATTAGTGTATGCTGTGTATTTTTACGAAATGTTTGATGATTAGTAGTTAGGTAAACACGTTGCTCATTGTAATTATTCTAGTCCATTTGTGACGGTGGGTGCAATTGTAAACTATGACATCTACCTGAAATATGCATATTTTTCTAACAAAACCTATCCTATATCATAAATATGTTATCAGACTGTCATCTGATGAGTTTTTTTCTTGGTTAGTGGCTATCAATATCTTAGTTTAGCCGAATTGGTGATAGCTACTGGTGTTGGTGGACAAAGAAAAGATGGTGGATTATGCTAATGTGTTTAGCTAATAGATTTACATCTTTACATATTGTGTCTTCCCTGTAAAACATTTTAAAAATCGGACATGTTGGCTGGATTCACACGATCTGTGTCTTTCATTAGCTGTATTGGACTTTAATGTGTGAAAGTGAAATATTTAAAAAATATATATACATAAATACTCATAAACGTGACTAAAAAATATAGGGTGGACAGGGATTGATAGACAATTTAATTCTTAATACAATCGCGGAATTACATTTTTTAAATTATCCTTACTTTTCAATACAGTTTGCGCCAAGCGAAGCTACGTCAAAAAACATGGCGTCCTAAGCCACTAACATTTTTCGACAGAAACACGATTTATCATAATAAAAATGTCCTACTTTGAGCTGTTCTTCCATCAGTATCTTGGGCAAAGGATCCTTTCTTGGGTCTAATCGTCTTTTGGTGGAAAGCTGTCCTCTTGCCATGTGGAAATGCCAACTGCGTTCGGGATGAACTGGAAGCGTGCCCAGCAATTCACAGCGTTTCAGAAATAAATGTCCCAAAATCGCACTAAACGGATATAAATTGCTATAAAACGCTTTAAATTAACTACCTTATGATGTTTTTAACTCCCATAACGAGTAGAAACATGACCAGAGTAATATTACTCCCTCCACTAATGCTTGGAACAAGTGCGGGTCGATGTCCTCCAGGCGCATTACGCAGCAAGAAAAGACTTGCTAGCTACAGGGTTTTTTAATTTATAGTGCCTGTGAACGCGCAATCGACCCCATTCAAATCAGGGGCCAAAATTTCTGAAATCTGACTCCATGTCAGGGAAATTGCTGTAGAATGACTTCTGTTCCACTTAGAGACAAAATTTCAACTCCTATAGAAACTATAGACTGTTTTCTATCCAATAATAATAATAATATGCATATTGTACGATCAAGAATTTTGTGAGAAGCCGTTTCAAAAATTACACGATTAGCATAAATAGTGACAACAGCGCCCCCATCCTTAACAGGTTAATGCTCGTTCACAAGAGCACAGTTTCCGGATGGGTCTGGTATATAATGGGAAACGTGTATGGCGTGTGCCAAGTTTATAAATCTCCATTTTTTTTGTACTTGCACAGTCTTTTCAGAATTGGCGCACGCAGATATGTAATGTGAAATGTACACAGTGGTTATAAATGAGGTCCCTGGTGACTGCTGCTTCTGAGGAAGAACGTGGCTGAACGTGGTAGAACATGGTAGATACTTGCAGTACAGTGTACATAGAAAGCCTACAGACCAAACCAAAGGCAAGTTAAAAAATTATATGGAAGAGTGGTACAGAGCAATGAATAGCTCAGGATGAGACTCTCTACTAATACAAAACATTGTTATCCTTACGTTGGAATGCGACCAGGACAAAAGCATTTGGTAGTCTCTTTATTTAGCAAGCTAATTCCAGTCTGGTTGAGATGTGCATATTTCTGCCATGCTTTGATAGGACCTTAGGGACGGACAGGGATCAATTAAAACTATATAGTTCAGTTGAGCCGTTCGTAAGAAAGTTTCAGCGTTTGTAGAGGAAACGTCTGTGCTTATGACAGGCAGTAGGTAATTAGTAGCATATGGCCAATTGCATATGCGAATCCAGTGACAGGTTATATGTGTCTGATTAGAATAAGCAATGTGACATGTTCCCCAATCTGAATACATGAATAGGTCACGCTAATTATCTAAAATCTTGCAAATGATCTACTTAAATATTAATTTTCTTTCACTTTGCATTGTTTGCTGCCCGGAAGCTATTGTGTCAATGAGTGTGTGTGTGTCCGTGCGTGCGTACGTGTGTGTGTGAGTTTTTCCTATTCCTGTGGTGTGTACTGTGATCCCCAGATGGCCTGGGGCTGTGTGAGTAATGATGGACTGTTGACTGCTTATTTGAGCTGTTCTTGACATAATTTGGACTTGGTCTTTTAGCAAATAGGGCTCTTCTGTATACCATCGCTTCCTTGTCACAACACAACTGATTTTTTCAAACTCTTTAAGAAGTAAAGAAATTCCACAAATGAACTTTTAACAAAGCACACTTGTTAATTGAAATGCCTTCCTGGTGACTACCTCATGAAGCTGATTGAGAGAATGCCAAGAATGTGCAAAGCTGTCATCAAGGCAAAGGGTGGCAACTTTGAAGAATCTAAAATCTAAAATATATTTTTATTTGTTTAACACTTTTTTGGTTACTACATGAGTCCAAATGTGTTATTTAATAGTTTTGATGTCTTCACTGTTATTCTACAACGTAGAAAATTGTAAAAATAAAGAAAAACCCAGGAATGAGTAGGTGTGTCTAAAGTTTGGACTGATACTGTATATTTTTCTGTTGCCTGTTTTGAACGTTATTTTGGCATTAATACATATCACAAATCGTAGGAGCGTAGGGATTAGTAATGTTCTCTAGTTGCGCCGTGATTGGCTCAGTGTTCTGTCACTCATGGGGACACTAAGTCATTGCAAAATCTACAGGGAGACCTCGAAAATTCAAACCCCTTCAATGCTGCCCCAGATTTACATTAAAAGAAGGCTCAAGGTTATTGACCACAGATATAATTAACATCAATTGACGTTATATATCTACCGTAGCTTTGATTGGACTGATCATGTCAACGTCATACTTTCAAAATCTTAGCTAGCAAGCTAGACAAGCAGTCATCATCATGAATCAAGTCGACAATCTACCAGCAAATCCTTTTCAACCCTTGTCATATGAAGATAAATTATAGATAAAATGTATTGGTGCTCCTGAGTGGCGCAGCACTCTAAGGCACTGCATCTCAGTGCTAGAGGTGTCACTACAGACCCTCTATCGATTCCAGGCTGTATAACAACCGGCTTGATTGGGAGTCCCATAGGGTGTTGCACAATTGGCCCAGCATCGTCCGGGTTAGGGTTTGGCTGGGGTAGGCCGTCATTGTAAATAAGAAATTGTTAACTTAACTGACTCACTTGTTAAATAAAGGGTTAATACATTAAAAAAAATAAAAAATCAGCCATTGGACATTAAACAACAAGTTGTAAATTGCAAATTCAACAATGAGTGGTTTGGAAGGATTCCGTGGCTATCTGCAAGTGTTGCAAAGCAATCACTAGCCTGCTATTCAGTGGAGAGGGTATGTGGTCCATGTCTGGATTTAAGGGTATTTTTTCAAGCTTAAAATGATAAACATTCACATGCAACACCATGGGCCAGAAAAGGTTGAATACATTGGCCGTGCTGTCAATACAGCAAGACTTCTGCTGCGTTCATTACAACTGGAAATGGGAAATCTCAGACTTCAGTGAGTTCAAGAATACTGGGAACTTGGGAAAAAACGAGTACCAACTGGAAAAATACATTTTGAATTGTCATCCATTCAGGAACTTAGGCCTCTTTCTAGAGCTCTTACCTGAAGATCACGGACTTCACAATTCAACCTTGTTTTAATCCGAGTTGCCAGTTGTCTTGTAAGCACCACAAATCCAGAGAATAGAAGACTTTGAAAAACAAAGTTTGATGACAAAAATTTGCCCACAAGAAGGACCGCTGCGCCACCTAACTGTTCAAGTGAGCACAGCACAACAAGGTGAGTCCAAAAATATATTGTATGCTTCTGCATAAATTATGTAATATGCCAGGGAGACATGTGTAAGGATTGACGCTGGTAGGTTAGAAGCAAATACAGGGAGTGAACATTTAATTAACAATGGACATGAAACAGGACAGGACAGCGTCTGGACATAAAAACATAACAACATTAATGCTGATACGGGGAACCAATGGAGGAACAGACAGATATAAAATGGTGAAGGACTCCAGGTGAGTCTAATGGTCGCTGATGAGCGCTGATGCGCGTAATGATGGTGACAGGTGTGTGTAATGAATGGCAGGCAGGCGCCCTCAAGCACCAGAGAGGGAGAGCGGGAGCAGGCGTGACAATATGTATATTGAAGCTAAGAAAGTAATACTAAGTGTATGTTGTGTATTAAGTTGTTAGTAGTCCCTGTACCTCACCCTAATCATTTTGTTCCTTTCCCCCTCATGATTTAGCCTACTGTTCTGACTTGGTGGTGCACATGTATCTTATAGCCTGTTTTAGGGAAATGTCATCATCGATTATTGTAAGAGCTTTCATTGTCTGCTTACAGTATATGCCCCCTTTATTTATTCTACCGTTCTGACTTGGTGTACAGGGAGAATACTGTAAGAACGGCCCATGTTCTGAACTCTGTCGCTGTACATTTAAAAAGTGCTGAACAAATAGTTATATTGACTACGTCCGTCTTAGCTCGTTTGTTAATGTCTTAGTTGAAATTACGGACAGCCTCTTATCCGCTCATCGTTTCCTGATGCCATAGTTTGTACATCTCAATTGTCAGTAGAAACCACATTTGTTTCAGCAAGTCAGACATATCAGCTATGTCTTTTAAAAAGGCAGTAAATTAGGCTAAATGAATTGTTTCGCTGCCAGAAAAGGCTCCGACTGAGCCAGGTGTAGCGGTGGTAAGGATTCACTCCATGGTGCTTAAAAGAAAGCTCTGCTGTTGAGACAGCTTTATGTTGGCCCTAATAGTTGTAAATGAGAACTTGAGAATGTATACTTAGAAGGAATAGTTAGATACTGTATGTATATAGATTCAATTGGATCTGTTCATTTGTGTAACGGAAAATTACTTTGGACCATCCACAAATAAGGTTGGTTGAGTGCTTTGGATTGAAGCTTGTAGCTTTCATGTTATGCATCAAAGCTTATGCATCAAACCAGGCAACAAACTTAGGCCTGATGATGATGATGATGATGATGATTGGCTGCTAGGTTTGATGTTAAGGTGTTTTTGGACAACTACACTCAGACCCCACTTAACCCTGAGCTGTAGCTTGCGCATGTACACACACACACACACACACACACACACACACACACACACACACACACACACACACACACACACACACACACACACACACACACACACACACACACACACACACACACACACACACACACACACAAAAAAACAAGCACATACACACACAAACTGCTTTCTGATCCATCAAACAATCCATCCACTCCACTGTGAACATTATGATTGCTTAAAGCCTAAATCAGGGATGGGCAACTGGCGGCCCTTTGCCCCCTTGTGAAAGCTTACAGATACATATTTTTGGGGAACTCAGTTGGTGTCTCAACTTACTGTTACGAGGTAGAATATAGTAGAATACACGTGGTGCAATTTCAAAATGTGGTTGTGCATCACCAGTTTTTGTCCACTTGTTATGTCAATCACTGATAGTCACTCAATTAGCCCATATCAGCTACATTTCTTTAGATTGGTAAATTAATCTAGTGGCCAGCTATCTAAAGTTATAGCAATCGAGGTCCAATTAGAGTCTGGGGGGCACCATTGATTTTGTGAGTCACTCTCACTCAGATATCATATTCTCTCCACCCTATGGCAAAATGAGTAGACTTGCAGGAAATGAACACTAAAACTTAGTGGAGGGAGCCCTCACGATGAGTTCAGATTTTTTGTGGCCCCCACCCCCGTCAAAGTTGCTCATCCCTGGCCTAAATCAATCATCAACAATAACTACAGGATATCGCTGCGTCCATCCAGACTCATTAAGCTTAATAACACTGCACAGATGTACTTCAACCATGCATTAAGTTGTGTAACAGAATTGTTTGTTGTTTTCGCCAGCATTGCAAGGCGTTTGATGTTTGATACATGTCTGCAGTGCCACAGGCACTGGCATTATGATCATTATTATTTAAATGAGATAGGGCTGCTGTTCTTTCAACGTCTTAAATCAGCGAGCGTGAATGCAGAGCTCTGGCGTTTACAAATGACTCTCCACACAAACAAAGCTTTCTGCTTTCAGCTCACTCCAATGAGCTCATCTGGGGTACATGCGTTGCATTAGCTATGGAACCACAGTCAAGTAGTTACTACTGGATTGACAGTTGTTAACTCTTGAAACTTGTATAAAAATAAAGTTTGGTAAAATATTCACGCATGATGAAATGAGATGAGAAGTTTGGGGTAATCTACTACTATCATGACACAAGGCGAGACCCAGATGCAGACACAGGAGGCAGATGGTTGGAGTCTTACAATGTTTATTAATCCAAAAGGAGTAGGAAGGAGAACGGGGTAAGCAAGTGAATAGTCATGGACAGGCAAAAAGGTCAAAACCAGATCAGAGTCCAGGAGGTACAGAGTGGCAGACAGGCAGGTCAAGGTCAAGGCAGGCAGAATGGTCTGGCAGGCGGGTACAAAGTACAGAAACAAGCAAGGGTCAAAACCGGGAGGACTAGAAAAAGGAGAATGCAAAAAGCAGGAGAACGGGAAAAATGCTGGTTGACTTGGAAACATAAAAGACGAACTGGCACAGAGAGACAGGAAACACAGGGATAAATACACTGGGGAAAATCAGCGACACCTGGAGGGGGTGGAGACAATCACAAGGATAGGTGAAACAGATCACGGCTTGACAACTACTATGTCTACCAATTTGAATCCCCTAGGGTAAGGGCTAGGGCTTAAAGCTAGGGTTAGGGTTAGGATTTGCTAAGGGATTTGCTAAGCACTGTCTCTGTGCTTGTCTTTGAGTAGCCACAATTGGGGAGACCTAAAACTAAACCCTAAAGTCTCATCATAAGGAAGTGTACTTAAACTGAGAGGAGAGGTAACTGACCTGTTCATTTCCATTGAGTGATTCATTGGTGGGGTAGTCTATAGTGAGTGTATATTTAGGTTTTCACAGATCAGCCAGTAATACTATACTCTTCATCTCTTCTACAGTAATTTAAATTCGCCTTTCAGGTTCCAAACATTCATACATTTATCTTCCTCTCAACTGGTGGATGGCTGGTACTCCTACATGGCCAAGCGTTTTAGGCACGCATGCATTACCCCCGAGACACACATCTCACCCGGGATAGATCCTGATTGGTTTCTCCTCTGTTTGTATTGTCTGCAATTGAGTTTGACAGTGGAATCCTGCATATCCTACAGCTATGTTAAACGCCAAATTTACATCTTCATTTACAATTATAAATGGATTAAAAACTATAATTACACCAGACCTGGAAAGACATTCCAGTCATGGAGTTTTCCCCATTTGTATTTTAATTTTGTCTTCTGGGCAAATGACGAGGAATTATTTTTTTTGGAGCTGAGTAGTTTGAGTACAGAGAAGAATCCAGACATCACAACTAACAGTATTTTCACGTAAGGATGAAAAGCGTGCCCAGAGTAAACTGCCTGCTACTCAGGCCCAGAGGCTAAGATATGCATATTATTAGTAGATTTGTAAAGAAAACACTCTGAAGTTTCTTAAACTGTTGGAATGATATCTGTGAGTATAACACAACTCATATGGCAGGCAAAAACCTGAGAAAAATCCAACCAGGAAGTGGGAAATCTGAGGTTTGTAGTTTTTCAAGTGATTGCATATCCATTAGACTGTGTCTATGGGTCAGATTGCACTTCCTAAGGCTTCCACTAGATGTCAACAGTCTTTAGAACGTTGTTTCAGGCTTCTACTGTGAAGGGGGGGGGGGGGGGGGGCGAATAAGAGCTGTTTGAACCAGTGGTCTGTCTGAAAGCCTTTAGTTTAGTTACGCGCGTGGCCGTGAGCGCGGGCTCAGTTCCTTTTCATTTCTAAAGACAAAGGAATTGTCTGGTTGGAATATTATTGAAGATTTATGATTCAAACATCCTAAAGATTGATTATATACTTCGTTTGACATGTTTCTGCAAACTGTAATTGAACGTTTTTTGACTTTTCGTCTGGACTTGTGCCCACGCCTTGTGCATTTTGGACCTAACATAATCGCAAGGTGTGCTTTCGCCGTAAGGCCTTTTTGAAATCAGACACTGTGGCTGGATTAACAAGAAGTTTATCTTTAAAATGGTGTATATTACTTGTATGTTTGAGGAATTTTAATTATGAGATTTCTGTTGTTTTGAATTTGGCGCCCTGCAATTTCACTGGCTGTTGGCGAGGTGGGACGCTAGCGTACCAGAGAGGTTAATGTGAATTGACCATGTCCAAGGTAAGTAGAAAATCATGTTAGGTTCTTTTTGAGTGTACTGTGCCTTTAACTGAGAGGCCAATTCCATTTCAGATTCAGACGAACACATACATCCTACATGTAAATAACTCAAATCAATGTCTGGAAGCAAAACAAATGCAAGGCTTACTCCAAAGTGTTTCTTTGTGTCATGCAAATAACTTGACACAACAACAGAAAAAGCCAACCCTGCCAACAACATGGCAGTTTGTCTCCTTAGCGAAAGCAGACGTTGTTTACAGAGTTTATAAAAAAAGAAAGGAAAAAATCTACCTGTATACATTTGTGCTGCCTTTTGTTCCTTGGGATCCAGCAGATTGTTGTCAGGTGCATCAATGCAGCTTCAAAGCAGCTGTAAGTGGAAGGGAAGTGGTTTCTCTGAGCGTTGGGGAGAACAAAAGCATTTCTGTCAACATCCCCTCACCTTTCAAACGCACCCAAACAGCAGCACGCACGCACACACACACACGCACGCACGCACGCACGCACGCACGCACGCACGCACGCACGCACGCACACACACACACACACACACACACACACACACACACACACACACTATCTCCACCGTGTTTGCTTTTCAGATGAGCTGGTGAGCAAAGACAACACTACCATGTAATTCAGGGGCCATATAAACGTTATGAAGTTGTTCATGTTACTTTACAGAAAAAGAAGAAAAAGAAGAAGAAGAAGAAAAGGAAAAAGAAGAAGACGAGAGGAAGAAGAAAAGGAAAAAGAAGAAGAAGGCGAGAGGAAGAAGAAGAAGACGAAGAAGAAGAAGAAGAAGAAGATGAAGAAGAAAAGGAAAAAGAAGAAGAAGAAGACGAAGAAGAAGAAAAAAAGCAAAAAGAAGAAGAAGAAGAAGACGAAGATGAAGAAGAAGAAAAGGAAAAAGAAGAAGAAGAAGACGAAGAAGAAGAAAAGGAAAAAGAAGAAAAAGAAGAAGACGAAGAAGAAGAGAAGGAAAAAGAAGAAGAAGACGAAGAAGAAGAAGAAAAGGAAAAAGAAGAAGACAAAGACGAAGACAAAGAAGAAGAAGAAGAAGAAGAAGAAGAAGAAGAAGAAGAAGAAGAAGAAGAAGAAGAAGAAGAAGAAGAAGAAAAGGAAAAAGAAGAAGAAGACGAGAGGAAGAAGACGAGAGGAAGAAAAGGTCTATCATAAGATGATGATAAAGAAGTGTGGACCATCTCTGTCTGCTATGTGTGGTGCTGTGCTGGGATGTGCGAATGAGAAAGCTAAAAGGTAATTTCACGGATAAAGAGGAGTCCTAATGCAGAAGGGTAATGTAGCAGGGGATGGAACAAAGGCAAAGTCACATCTCTTTAAGCTTGGCTGGAGAGAGAACCTTTGATGCTTTAAAAATGATAATACAAATCTCAAAGTCAGCCTACGAACACAATACTATACCCCCCGTACCCCATCTACCCTCCTCTTCAGCCCCCCACCCCACCCCCCTACTCTTAATACAGCTGCACACAGACCATCTACAGGGAGGAAAGACCCCACATTGTGAAACTTAGGGTCCTTAAATTACCTGGCGAACAAATACAAAAGTAGAGGGAATAAAGCAAGTAATTATGGAGATTAGATGACTCCTGCAGACGCAAAGAGATCAATTTATGTTAAGAATGGTATCTTCATATAATGTTTGAAATAGAAATTGCAATAAAATATTCATAGATTGCTCTCATGACAGAGAGAGATAGTAGAATGGGTCGGATGGCATCGTTGGGGGCCATTTTGGAGTCGGTGCTGAACTAGTGGAAGGTAGATATTCTGTCATATTCTGCTCTTCGTCCCACAGATGATGAGGAAACTCCTTCCTCTTCCTCCCTAAGTGCCAGAGCACCAGATCCCCTGGCCTCTGCTTGCAGTGAAATGACCCATTAGCCAACCTAATTTGTTTAGCTTAGCCAGTGTGTGTGTGTGTGTGTGTGACTCTTTTCCTCCTTTCTATTCTTTCTCCTCAGAAACATCATAACTCCCAATTTCCAATGGTTTAACCCATTTCCCCCTAACTTGTCTCCATCCTTCCATCCCCCAAGCCTGGGTGTTGGTTGCACGTCACCCAGGGCGCTTTCCTCCGCTAAGTCACCTGTACTTGCTCTGTGAGGATTCAGGCCTAGGTTGCTGTCAAGCACTTTGCAACATTATTTGGGGTAAAAAGCTGTATAGAAATGCAATTTGATTGATTGTTTGAATGATTCACCTATCGGTGTCAAGCTAGTAAGGAGGACATGGACTCACAGGCCCCAACTTGACTCAGACAAAGTGAAATGTAGTCGTCTACAGTCATTTGTATGCATGCCTTACCACTGGACAAAAACTGATTGAATCAACGTTGGAAAACGAATCCGATTTTCATAAAGTCGTCAACGTAAGGGAATTTCTTATTTTTTTCACCCACCTGTTAACCTAAATCTAATGACATTGTGACATGTTTTGCTGATTTCACGTTGAATTCACGTTAGTTTACAACTCAAACAAATGTAAATCAAAACTAGACGATGAACTGACGTCTGTGCCCAGTGAGTAGTTCCATTCGTTTAACGTCTGTATGTTTTCCACAGCACGTGGTTCCTCTATCATCCTGGTTGTCGATAGATACACATTTTCAACTTCTGATCATAGATTGAATTTCGCATGAAATGTCCTTGCCCGGTTTCTCATTGCTTATTCTTTCTTGGTTTTAACGGCAATTGCAAATAAAGTAAGGCTTTCTCTCTCAGTCCTTTCTCTCCCCTGACCCCTGACCCCTCAGAGTATCACTGGACCTCAAAATTGCATTGAATATATAAATGATAATGCTAATAAGTGCTAGCAGGAGAAGATAATGTCTTTGACTGGAACAAGAAAACATTCCTTTCTCTTACATGACTCGCTGGCTCTGAATAACATTATAAAGGTTCACATTCAAAGCTCTCATTTCTCTCTGTCTTTCTTTTCTTCATTTATTTGACTCCAGTTCTTTGTAAAATATTAATACATTTATATTTGTGTGATAAGCACTTGCTGAAATCCAATTGCATCCATTTGCCATTAGTGGAAGCAAAGAGAAGCGATGGATTCCTTGGAGCGTCACTTCCTTCCTCCACATACTGTATATCTAACATCGGAGATCTTAGCTCTTTGGAAGCTTTTCATTGCAGGAATTCAACTGTATGAATGCTTGTTTAAACGACATTCATGGTAATGTCTGAGGCACAGTTTTGTCATTTTGAAAGAACATAAAGGAAACACCATTTACAAAATGCCCTCTTGTGGAATGTTGAGGTCCTCATTGGAATGTTGGATTATCAGATATAACTACCAGAGTTCTAGAAAGGAACCTCATCTCATCGCTGATGCTGATTGGTCTAATGTTTAAGATGTCCAGAGGGGTCCTAAAAGCTTCTTAGGTCTACTCGGAAGGTGCCTGTAGGCAACAATGGAGGAATTAAATTAGTCTCCCCACGCAGGCGAAAGCCCCAACCAGCCATGACTGGGAATCAACACATTGTATTGTTTCACATTAGATCTCAGCACCTTTTGAAGAGAGGAGAGGGAAGCTGTTCAGCAGACTTTTCCCTTTAGAAATAAATTGTTAGTCCAGGTTTTAACTCAGAGAAGAAACCTCTCTGGAGAGGGTGAAGGCAACCAGGTACCAATCTCCCACCTCTCCAAGTAATTGCACCGTTTGAAGGCATAGACATCAGAGACCGAACTGTTATCATGGTGCTAACTTTATCTTTCTTCTTCCAAACTTTTCCTTTATTTGGCTTCTTCTTCTCTGGTGGGGACAAAGAGAGGAGAGATTCATTATCTATCGTTCAATCCCCTGGTTACACCATCAACCTTCAATCACTCACATCCTTCTCTTGATGCCCAACTTTAGAGCCATAGTCAAACTATCGCTCCCAGATACAGTACGCATGGCAGTTAGTTAGTTGGAGAAGTTGAGCAGTTCTTCTTCAGGGATTAAGAAAAGTCATCATGTGAAATAAATGGTGAAATAAATTGCTTAAAAAGCGATCTGTGAAATGAATATCTTGGAATGTACTCATATACATATCCATCAGTTTGATTGGCTATGTTGCTAAGGATGACCTAGGTTTCAGATTTCTCAGTGCTGGGCTGGAACATAATTACTTACACCCTGTGGGTCTCCATTCTCCAGGAACATGGTTGGACCACTAATCTAGTCGAGTACAGAGATAGAGAGAAACCTCATTGGAAGAGAGGAAAACAACAGCCAGTAGGCCAAGCTTGAGAGGCAGCACGTTTCCTTCCTTTATTAATAAGGTCTAGATGGAGTTGAGTTCAGCTCAGTGCTAGCAGCCCAACACAGCCAGTACCGTCCAGACTAATGTACTAATGAGGTCATAGCAGCAATCCGGAGCAGAGCAGAGCAGCCCTGACTGTTGATGGAAATGCAATCATCCCCTCCTCCATTATTTACCAAATTCACCCTAATACATGCCAAGGTACTTTAGCCCTAACGCATTCACCCTAATACATGCCCAGGAACTTTAGCCCTAACGCCAACTAATGGGCCTCTACTGCGTTCATGATGGGCTCTCCCCTTACACACTGCGTTAAAAACAATCAAATAAAACCTTGTAATTTTTGGTCCAAAAGTAAGAAACACTCACCAAAATGCATCACGAGGGCCCCAAATGCCCACAGTTTAAAGCATTAAGGTCATTTAACATCGTCAGCTGGTCAGGGTAATGGGTTAGATGGGCCTTCATCTCTCTGACTGTCTGCTCAGTGGTGGCTAATATTTTTATCCCACTTTTCCCGCATACTTTAGGCATTAAAGAGTTGAAATGTACGAACATTGTGTGTCAATTTGTATGTTTTTTCTCGCAAAATGTTGTAGCACTTTACTGTCATTTGTGGTGATCAATACTTAATGAATTAGTGATATTTCACCTCGGCTTTAAGGCAGACGTGCTTAGCACCTTCCCAACCCCTCAGAGACTGTCGGTGATGGAGCCTTCCAACCCTAATTTATGAACAGTGTAGAGCGAAGCAGAACCAGCCAGTCTAGAAGTGCTGGCTTTTCGCTAAATATCTTTTTATAAATTAATTTATGTTGAAACGGAACTCAACCTTAACTTTTATTAAACAAAGGATGAAAGTATGTCCTGAGAAGTGGGAGAGAGAGTGAGAGAGAGAGAGCGAGAGAGAGAGAGAGAGAGAGAAATGGCTGTAGCTCAAAGCAGTGTTTACATAGTGGCTTGGGCGTCCCAATGCCCTGATGATTGCGGAGTGTCTAGAGCGATTCCATTTACCACATTGAATTAGCTGAGGCCCAGTGTCGATGCTCTAGCCATCTCCCTCCCACCAGGACCACGCTGTCTAAGCATCACAATCCAATTAAATACATTAAGTTAAATAATGTAATGATTGCCTAACCATTCTCTCTCTCTCTGTTCCAATTCATTTTCCAGCAGTAAAAATGGCATTTTAGAGCTCAGGGAACAGTTATGTAGATTGATAGAATGAATTGTCTGGCTGGTGAAAAACGGCATTAGAACACTTAGGGGTTGGTTTGTCAGGCATTCCTCTAGTCAGTTAACACCACGCCATTTTCATTTCTAACGCCACATGATTGTGTGTGAGTCTCTCTCTTAGCCAAAAGAGATGCAAATATCCCTCAAATGTATTTAATGGGACCATTTGGTCTTCAGAAAGCTGGACTTACATAGTTTAATGCAAGCAGCTTTGGTTAGACTTTAATGTGTTGTTTTCACGGTGTAATTATTACTGTATGTACAGTTGAACACCTATTACTCATTGTTAAACATAGAGTTAAGGAGCAATGAGGAGAAGTAATACACAACACAATAGGGGCAGTCTAGACAGATTTTAATTGTGTTGCATTCACTGTTGAGTTGATGTTTAAATTAAATGATGCCAAGAAGCCAGTGAGAAAAGGACTAGATACTAGAAGACACACGCAGGTTTCCACGGTAACATTTTCACAGTATAGTGAGGATGGGATTATTAAATCTGCCTGGAGAGCTCCAGGTGGGGCGGCAGGTGGTTAGAGCGTTGGGCCAGTAAGCTAAAGGTTGCTGGATCAAACCCCCGAGCTGACAAGATAAAAATCTGACCTTCTGCTATTGAACAAGGCAAGTAAACCCACTGTTCCCTGGTAGACCGTCATTGTAAATAATACTTTTTTTCTTAACTGACTTGCCTATTTAAATAAAGGCTAAATATATTAAAAAAACACAATGTTTTACATTACAATGACGATAAATACATGATGCAGCTAAGCACATACAATGCTTTGTTGCTTTTGCTTTCCATCCATGTTGATGATGATGTCTTTTTGTAGTCTTGAAATGACTTGTGTTTGTGCCATTCCATTTTCTCTAGCGTGCTTAACCGGCTGTCGTCCTCTTTTCACCTGACAGAAAACAAAACCCAGTTGACAGAAGTAGGCTGTTACAAACTGTGTTCACCTGCAGAAAGCGATGTCTTTGATTGGGACGAAACAGAGTCAGCCACTTTGAACAAGAACACACAAAAAAACATGAATGCTTTTTACATGCCAAACAACAAAACATATCATGTTTGTCGAGCGTCCCTCTCTCTTCTCCCTCTCTCTCTTCTCCCTCCTCTATCTTCCCCCTCTCTCTTTTCTCTCCCTCTCTTCTCAATCTCTCTCTTCTCCCTCCTCTATCTTCCCCCTCTCTCTTTTCTCTCCCTCTCTCTCTTCTCAATCTCTCTCTTCTCCCTTCTCTATCTTCTCCCTCTCTCTCTTCTCCCTCCTCTCTCTTTTCAATCTCTCTTCTCCCTCTATCTTCTCCCTCCTCTCTTCTCCCTCCTCTCTTCTCCCTCATCTCTTTTCTCTCTCTCTTCTCCCTCTCTCTTCTACTTCTCTCTCTTATCCCTCCTCTCTCCCCCCTCTCTCCTCCCTCTCTCTCTCTTCTATCTCCTCTGCTCATCTTGCTCAGTGACACGTTTTGTTATTCTTCATTTGAAAATGAAAATCCAAAATGATCAAACCGTTTGGTATCAAAGATAGAGGCTGTGTGTGTGTGTGTGATGTCTATCTGGACTCATACACAAATATTCTACATATTTAAAAAAATTATTTCACCTTTATTTAACCAGTTCACCTTTATTTAGCCAGTTGAGAACAAGTTCTTATTTACAACTGCGACCTGGCCAAGATAAAGCAAAACAGTACGACAAAAACAACAACAAAGAGTTACACATAAACAAACGTACAGTCAATAACACAATAGAAAAGAAAAATGGAAAAATCTATGTACAGTGTGTGCAAATGTAGAAGAGTAGGGAGGTAAGCAATAAATAGGCCCTAGAGGCGAAATAATTACAATTTAGCATTAATACTGGAGTGATAGATGTGCAGATGATGATGTGAAAGTAGAGATACTGGGGTGCAAAAGAGCAAGAGGTTAAGTAATAATATGGGGATGAGGTAGTTGGGTGTGCTATTTACAGATTTGCTGTGTACATGTACAGTGATCGGTAAGCTGCTCTGACAGCCCATGCTTGAAGTTAGAGAGGGAGATATAAGACTCCAGTTTCAGTGATTTTTTTCGTTCCAGTCATTGGCAGCAGAGAACTGGAAGGAAAGGCGGCCACATTAAGTGTTGGCTTTGGGGATGACCAGTGAAATAAACCTGCTGGAGAGCGTGCTATGGGTGGGTGTTGCTATGGTGACCAGTGAGCTGAGATAAGGCGGAGCTTTACCTAGCAAAGGCTTGTAGATGACCTGGAGCCAGTGGGGTTGGTGACGAATATGTAGTGAGGACCAGCCAACGAGAGCATACAGGTCGCAGTGATGGGAAGTATATGGGGCTTTGGTGACAAAACGGATGGCACTGTGATAGTGTCATGCCCTGACCGTAGAGATGCTTTTTATGTCTCTATTTTGGTTGGTCAGGGCGTGAGTTTGGGTGGGCATTCTATGTCTGGTGTTCTATGTTGTCCTTGTTTTGTATTTCTGTGTGTTTGGCCTGGTATGGTTCACAATCAGAGGCAGCTGTCTATCGTTGTCTCTGATTGAGAATCATACTTAGGTAGCCTGTTCCCACCTGTGTTTTTGGGTGGTTGTTTTCTGTTTAGTGTATGTCACCTTGCAGAACTGTTCGTTTATCGTTTTTGTTGTTTTGTTCTAGTATTCGTATTCATAAAAAGTTGCTGCAGGGGATGCTGAGATATTGGCCAGGGTAGGGGTAACCAGGTGGAAAGCATGGCCAGCCGTTGAAAAATGCTTATTGAAATGATCGATTATTGTAGATTTATCGGTGGTGAATGCGTTTCCTATCATCTGTGCAGTGGGCAGCTTGGAGGAGGTGCTCTTATTCTCCATGGACTTTACATTGTCCCAAAACATTTTGGAATTAGTGATTCAGGAAGCAAATTTCTGTTTGAAAAAGCTAGGCTTAGCTTTCCTAACTGATTGGTTCCTGACTTCCCTGAAAAGTTGCATATCGCGGGGCTATTCGATGCTAATGCAGAACCCCACAGGATGTTTTTGTGCTGGTCAATGGCAGTCAAGTCGGTGGTGAACTAAGGGCTATATCTGTTTTTAATTCTACATTTTTTGAAAGGGGCATGCTTATTTAAGATGGAGAGGAAAGCACTTTTGAAGAGCAACCAGGCATCCTCTACTGACGGGATGAGGTCAAAATCCTTCTAGGATACCCGGGCCAGGTCGATTAGAAAGGCCTGCTCGCAGACGTGTTTTAGGGAGCGTTTGACAGTGATGAGGAGTGGTCGTTTGACCACAGACCCAATACGCACGCAGGAAATGACGCAGTGATCGCTGAGATCCAGGATTGAAGACAGCAGAGGTGTATTTAGAAGGCAAGTTGGTCAGGATGATATCTAAGAGGGTGTCCATGTTTATGGATTTAGGGTTGTACCTGGTAGGTTCCTTGATAATTTGTGTGAGATTGAGGGCATCTAGCTTAGATTGTGGGACGGCAGTGGTGTTAAACGTACTTTAGTGCAAAAAGTGCAAATCAATCTCAGAACAACAGCAAAGGACCTTGTGAAAAAACTGGAGGAAACAGGTACAAAAGTATCTATATCCAAAGTAAAACGAGTCCTATATCAACAGAACCTGAAAGGCCGCTCAGCAAGGAAGAAGCCACTGCTCCAAAATCGCCATAAAAAAGCCAGACTACGGTTTGCAACTGCACAAGGGAACTAAGATCGTACTTTTTGGAGAAATGTCCTCTGGTCTGATGAAACAAAAATAGAACTGTTTGGCTATAATGACCATTATTATGTTTGGAGGACAAAGGGGAAGTCATGCAAGCTGAAGAACAGGAGGTGGCAGCATCATGTTGTGGGGGTGCTTTGCTGCACTTTACAAAATAGTTTGGCTCATGAGGTTGGACAATTATGTTGATATATTGAAGCAACATCTCAAGGCATCAGTCAGGAAGTTAAAGCTTGATCGCAAATGGGTCTTCCAAATGGACAATGACCCCAAGCATACTCCCAAAGTTGTGGCAAAATGGCTTAAGGACAACAAAATCAAGGCATTGGAGCGGCCATCACAAAGCCCTGACCTCAATCCTATAGAACATTTGTGGGCAGAACTGAGAAAGTGTGTGCGTGCAAGAAGGCCTACAAACCTGACTCAGTTACACCAGCTCTGTCAGGAGGAATGGGCCAGAAATCACCCAACTTATTGTGGGAAGCTTGTGGAAGGCTACCCAAAACGTTTGCCCAAAGTTAAACAATTTAAAATAACATCAAATGGATCAGAAATACAGTGTAGACATTGTTAATGTTGTAAATGACTATTGTAGCAGTTAACGACAGATTTTTTAATAGAATATCACATTCCAGAGTCGCCTCTTCACTGTTGACATTGAGACTGGTGTTTTGCGGGTACTATTTAATGAACCTGCCAGTTGAGGACTTGTGTGGTGTCTGTTTCTCAAACTAGACACTCTAATGTACTTGTCCTGTTGCTCAGTTGTGCACCAGGGCCTCCCACTCCTCTTTCTATTCTGGTTAGAGACAGTTTGTGTTGTTCTGTGAAGGGAGAGGTACACAGCGTTGTACGAGATCTTCAGTTTCTTGGCAATTTCTCGCATAAAATAGCCTTAATTTCTCAGAACAAGAATAGACTGACGAGTTTCAGAAGAAAGATATTTGTTTCTTGTCATTTTGAGCCTGTAATCGAACCCACAAATGCTGATGCTCCAGATACTCAACTAGTCTAAAGGGGGTCAGTTTTATTGCTTCTTTAATCAGGACAACAATTTTCAGCTGTGCTAACACAATTGCAAAATTGTTTTTTAATGATCAATTAGCCTTTTAAAATGATTAACGTGGATTAGCTTACACAACATGCCATTGGAACACAGGAGTTATGTTTGCTGATAATGGGCCTCTGTAAGCCTATGTAGATATTCCATGAAAAGTCTGCCGTTTCCAGCTACAATAGTCATTAACAAAATGAACAATGTCTACGCTGTATTTCTGATCAATCTGATGCTATTTTAATGAACAAAAAATGTGCTTTTCTTTCAGAAACAAGGACATTTCGAAGTGACCCCAAACTTTCTAACGGTAGTGTATGTGTGCTCAGGTTTTGTTTGCAGAACTTCCTAAGTTCTATCAAGCGCAGAGGGATGAAATGAACATTCACCTGTTGTCCCATGAACTGGCAGAGGCCGGATGTCCCCCGGCCGTGCATCAGAGGTCGATGGACTCCCAGTGTAGTTTTTTTTAATTCTAGGGAATAACTGGACTGGAAATATTTAGCATTTTGCGGGAGTGTGTCAGGGTAGGAGAGTTGCTGATGAGCTGCCGTCGGGCGGCTCTGACTCTCCTGCCCCAAAAAAGGGGACTTATGTGAACTTAAGAATTGAAGGCCTGTGGCATTGCTCTATGCGGAATACAATATATTTGCCAAGGACCTCGCTAACAGACTTAAGTCCCATCTAGACTCTATGCTACACAAGGACCAGGCATATTGTGTACCGGGATGCTCAATCACGGACAACTTGTTCTTAATCAGGGACTCTTTTGACCAAGAGAAGACTTTTGATGGAGTGGGCCATGAGTATCTGTTTAACTTCTTACGGCTGAGATCCCGCTAGCGGGATCGACTTGACAACAGCCAGTGAAAGTGCAGGGCACCAAATTCAAACAACAGAAATCTCATAATTAAAATTCCTCAAACATACAAGTATTTTACACCATTTTAAAGATAAACTTGTTGTTAATCCCACCACAGTGTCCGATTTCAAAAAGGCTTTAAGACGAAAGCACACCATCTGATTTTGTTAGGTCAATACCTAGTCACAGAAAAACACAGGGATTTTTCCAGCCAAAGAAAGGAGTCACAAAAAGCAGAAATAGAGATAAAATGAATCACTAACCTTTGATGATCTTCATCAGATGGCACTCATACGACTTCATGTTACATAATACATGTATGTTTTGTTCAATAAAGTTCATATTTATATCCAAAAATCTCAGTTTACATTGGCGCGTTATGTTTAGTAATGTTTTGCCTCCAAAACAGCCAGTGATTTTGCAGACAGCCACATCAATTTACAGAAATACTCATAATAAACATTGATAAAAGATACAAGTGTTTTACATGGAACTTTAGATAAACTTCTCCTTAACGTGATGTCTGTGTTTGGAACTGGGGAAAAGTTTTTGGCCTGTGTGAAGATGTTGTATGCTGGGGCATCATGTATGGTCAAGGTGGGTAGGGGGCTCAGTAGGCCAGTCTGGGTGAGACGGGGCATTAGACAAGGATGCCCTCTATCGGGGAAGTTATATACACTAGCCATTGAGCCTTTTATTGGCCTCCTACGCAGGAGACTGCAGGGAGTGTGTTGACAGGCATAGCAGTGTTGGCGTACGCAGATGACATTTCTGTGATTGTCAGGGATGGGCAGGATATGCAGGTACTAGAGACTAGTCTGAAGGTGTACGAGGGAGCTTTGTCAGCTAAGGTGAACTGGGGCAAGAGCAATGATCTGTTATGTGGGGCATGGAGGGATAGGGGGTTTGCAGTAGGGTTGTGAAGGGCTTAACATTTTGAGGGGTGTACCTGGCCTTGGAGAGGTGGGTCAGGAAGAACTGGGAAGGGCTGTCACAGGCAGTTGTGTCAAGACTGGCCAGGTGGAGGTGGCTCATATCCCAAGTGTCATATAGAGGGAGGGTGCTGATAATCAACAACCTGGCGGCATCTTCCCTGTGGCATAAACTGCCTGTCTTCAACTGTCTGTCTTTTTCTGGTCAGGCCATCACTGGCTGAAGACGGCAGTGTTGTATATGTCCGTAAACAAAGGAAGACAGGGTCTGGTGGAACTGGAGAGCAGGGTGGCTGCATTCCGACTAAAGGCGGCACAGAGACTGCTGTACCATACTGATATCGGCTGGAGGGATCCAGCATGCGCGCTGCTGAGGAGAGCTGGCGGATTAGGGTTGGACAGGCAGCTGTTCCTAATGAGGCTGGAAAGGCTGAGAACAGCAGGTCTCTCAGATTTTTACTCTGCGGTGCTAAGGACCTGGCAGCTGCTAAGGCCCACACGAGAAGGGGGTGTGGAACCTGGGATGTTGGTGTGGGAGGAGCCTATCATCCAAAATCATGCCATCCTTTTTGAGATCGGTTCAATCGGCCACCCTGCAGAAGCGACTGATGGCAGCAGGTTTACTAAGGCTGGGTGACCTGCGGCTGCTGGGGGACGAGGGGTGGAAAACCCCGGAAGTCCTGGCACAACGAACAGGAAAAACATCTCTTAGGCTGCTGGAAAGATTTCTGGGGGAGGTCCAGTAGGCTCTGTCTTAGCCGGTATGGTGGGTGTTTGAGCAGCCAAAGGAGGGTCCACCAATGTTACCGCCTCTGCAGATGACAGCAGAGACTGGCAAGCGGCCAAAGGGGGAGGGGCCATCAATGATTCTGCCACTGCAGGTTACGGCAGAGACTGGGGACTGGCAAGTGGGTATGGAGGACTTATTGGATTTTAACACTCTGAGCCTGGGGGAGTTTGAGGGGGTGGGAGGTAAAGCTCTCTACAACCTCTGCATTAAGGTGAGGAATATTAGGAGCCTAACAGGAGTGAAGGCACATCAGTGGCAGGGGGTAAGTGGGGCGGAGAGTATGATGAGTTTCAGATGATGGGGGCTCTACAAACTAACAGTACCAAAGAGGTCAGACGACCTCCAGTGGAGGGTACTACATGGAGCCCTGGCCACTAACAGCTGGTTGGCACGGGTTGAACCAGGAGTCGGGCAGGGATGTCCTTTCTGTGTCGTTAGTGAAACTAGGATTCATGTGTTTTCTGTGTGCACCAGGTTAATGCCATTAATGTCTCTGTTGGAATGTCTGTGTGAGAGGTTGGGGGTGGAGTTTACTGTCGGGATGTTTATAATGGGGTACAGTTATTCGAATAAGGAGGAGACCAAATGTGTTGTTGAATTTTCTGTTTGCTCAGGTGAAGTTGGCTACTTGGCTAACAAGGAGGAAAAGGGTCAAAGGTGGGGGATAACAGATCCTTTACTATTATTTAATGGGCTAGTCTCTGCGCACCTTAGGGTAGAATATGAGTTCTATAGAATGATACAAAGTGTGGAGATGTTTCAGGGAGGCCGTCTGTGTAGCTGGGGAAGATGGGTTGGATACACGGTTGTAGAAGAGGTAAGGTTTTAGTTATTGTTATGTGTAATGTTGTTTTGTATCGTGGGGTAGAGGGAAAGGTGAGCATGCAGCACAGGGGATATTTGTTTTTTTAGAGGGGGTTGGGGGTGATGCGGTTTTAATTAAATGAGAATGTATCATTAAAGAAAGACAAAAAGTAAAAAGTCTCTCTCTCTCACATTATCACATTATTATTTTTCTCTCTTTCTCTGCCCTCTCTCTTTCTACTTGTATCTTTCTGTCCCTCATATACTTTCTCTCTCTCTCTTCCCTCTCTCTTTCAACTTGTATCTTTCTGTCCCTCATATACTCTCTCTCTCTCTCTCTCTCTCTCTCTCTCTCTCTCTCTCTCTCTCTCTCTCTCTCTCTCTCTCTCTCTCTCTCTCTCTCTCTCACTTTCTCCATGTATCTTTCTCATACGCTTTATCTCTCTCTTTCTATCTCTTCCCTCTCTCTCTCTCACACACACGTTCTCTCTCTCTCTCAGTTAGAGAGGGGAAGAGCAAGAATATTGAGGGAAGAGAGGGAAGAGGACTAGGGGAGTAGGGGGTACAGGAGGAGAAGAAAGATGGAAGGATGGAGGGAGATGGAGAGGTTAGAGGAAAGACAGTATCTTCCAGCAGAAAGGTAAAGGATTAGTCAAATGTCAGAAGAATGGATAAAATCGTCTGAGTTTTATGAGTGTGTTTTTGAGACAAAGAAGAGGGTGAATGGAAGAGATGTTGACAATTTCATTCCCATTGAACCAGGATCACATTCATATTTGTTCCCAACAACATTACTTAGAGTCTCTGTCGAGCTGAAATGCAGACACTAAAACATAGTGTAATAATGAAACCTCTCTCTCAGATTTAAAGTTTAAACAGAATCTAAGGAGATGGTACTTGGTGCTGGAGAACAAAATGACAGGTTTAAAAACAAGTCAGGAACAAATGCAGGGCTCTATTCATAGTGAAAAGATGGGCATAAAGGGAATCTACTGAGATGAGATTTCCCATTTGGTGGTCTCATTGTAGAGTCAAGCTAAGTCAACTGAAACACTCTGAGAGGTGCTCAATGAATTAACCAGTGTAGGTCAATTGAGTACCAGCATGACATGTTGAAGTTATGGAGAGAGAGAGAGAGAGAGAGAGACACGAGAGAGAGACACGAGAGAGAGACACGAGAGAGAGAGAGAGAGAGAGAGAGACGAGAGAGACACGAGAGAGAGAGAGAGACAAGAGAGAGACAAAGATGAGAGAGCGACAGAGACGAGAGAGAAGGGAGACAAAAAAATAGCAACACAAATACAAAAACTATTGAAGACTACCAGAACCCACTGGATTCTCCAATTACATTGAACGAACTACAGGACAAAATACAAACCCTCCAACCCAAAAAGGCCTGTGGTGTTGATGGTATCCAAAATGAAATTATAAAATATACAGACCACAAATTCCAATTGGCTATACTTAAACTCTTTAACATCATCCTCTGCTCTGGCATCTTCCCCAATATTTGGAACCAAGGACTGATCATCCCAATCCACAAAAGTGGAGACAAATGTGACCCCAATAAGTACCGTGGGATATGCGTCAACAGCAACCTTGGAAAAATCCTCTGAATTGTCATTAACAGCAGACTAGTTCATCTCTTCAGTGAAAACAATGTACTGAGCAAATGTCAAACTGGATTTTTACCAAATTACCATACGACAGACCACATATTCACCCTGCACACCCTAATTGACAAACAAACAAACAAAAACAAAGGCAAAGTCTTCTCATGCTATGTTGATTTCAAAAAAGCTTTTGTCTCAATTTGGCACGAGGGTCTGCTATATAAATTGATGGAAAGTGGTGTTGGGGGTAAAACATACGACATTATAAAATCCATGTACACAAACAACAAGTGTGCGTTAAAATTGGCAAAAAAAACACATTTCTTTCCCCAGGGCTGTGGGGTGAGACAGGGATGCAGATTAAACCCCACCCTCTTCAACATATATATCAAGGAATTGGCGCGGGCACTAGAACAGTCTGCAGCACCCGGCCTCACCCTTCTAGAATCTGAAGACAAATGTCTACTGTTTGTTGATGATCTGGTGCTTCTGTCCCCAACCAAGGAGGGCCTACAGCAGCACCTAGATCTTCTACACGGATTCTGTCAGACCTGGGCCCTGACAGTAAATCTCAGTAAGACAAAAATAATGGTGTTCCAAAAAAGGTCAAGTTGCCAGGACCACAAATACAAATTCCATCTAGACACCGTTGCCCTAGAGCACACAAAAAACTACACATACCTCGGCCTAAACATCAGCACCACAGGTAACTTCAACAAAGCTGTGAACAATCTGAGAGACAAGGAAAAAAGGGCCTTTTATGCCATCAAGAGGAACATTAAATTGGATATCCCAATTAGGATCTGGCAAAAAATACTTGAATAAGTTATAGAACTCATTTCCCTTTACGGTTGTGAGGTCTGGGGTCCGCTAACCAACCAAGAATTGCCAAAATAGGACAAACACCAAATGGAGACTTTGCATGCAGAATTCTGCATTAATATCCTCTGAATACAACGTAAAACACCAATAATGCACGCGAAGCAGAATTTGTCCGATACCCGCTAATTATCAAAATCCAGAAAAGAGCCGTTAAATTCCTGACCGCTGTGACTGACCCAGACTTAAAGAAGGATTTGACTAAATACAGACTCAGTGAGAATAGCCTTGCTATTGAGAAGGGCCGCCGTAGGCAGACATGGCTCTCAAGAGAAGACAGGCTATGTGCACACTGCCCACAAAATGAGGTGGAAACTGAGCTGCATTTCCTAACCTCCTGCCAAATGTATCACCATATTAGAGACACACATTTCCCTGATATTACACAGATCCACAAAGAATTTGAAAACAAATCCAATTTTGATAAACTCCATACCTATTGGGTGAAATACCCCAGTGTGACATCACAGCAGCAAGATGTGTGACCTGTTGCCACAATAAAAGGGCAACCAGTGAAGAACAAACACCATTGTAAATACAACTCATATTTATGTTTATTTATTTTCCCTTTTGTACTTGAACTATTTGCACATAATATGGCATTTGAAATATCTTCATTCTTTTGGAACATTTGTGAGTGTAGTGTTTACTGTACATTTTCTTATTGTTTATTTCACTTTTGTTTATTGTCTATTTTGCTTGCTTTGGCAATGTAAACATATGTGTCCTATGCAAATAAAGGCTCTTAATTTGAGAGAGAGAGAGAGAGAGAGAGAGAGAGAGAGAGAGAGAGATATGGAGGAGGCAGAGAGACAGAGAGAGAGAGAGAGAGGGAGAGAGAGAGAGAGAGAGAGAGAGATAGAGGAGGCAGAGAGACAGAGAGAGAGGGAGAGAGAGAGAGAGAGAGAGAGAGAGAGAGAGAGAGAGAGATGGAGGAGGCCGAGAGACAGAGAGAGAGAGAGAGAGAGATGGAGGAGACAGAGACAGAGAGAGAGAGAGAGAGAGAGAGAGAGAGAGAGAGATGGAGGAGGCAGAGAGACAGAGAGAGAGAGAGAGAGAGAGAGAGAGAGAGAGATGGAGGAGGCAGAGAGACAGAGAGAGAGATGGAGGAGGCAAAGAGACAGAGAGAGAGAGAGAGAGAGAGAGATGGAGGAGGCAGAGAGACAGAGAGACAGAGAGACAGGGAGAGAGAGAGAGAGAGAGAGAGAGAGAGAGAGAGATGGAGGAGGCAGAGAGACAGAGAGAGAGAGAGAGAGAGAGAGAGAGAGAGGGAGAGAGGGAGGGAGAGAGGGAGCGAGGGAGAGAGGGAGAGAGGGAGAGAGAGAGAGGGAGAGAGAGGGAGAGAGAGAGAGGAAAATAAATGCAGTTTGTCTGATCTCAGATGTGTAATAACACCATGTGTGTTTTGTCTCCTCTCCTTGCCACCAGTCTATTCATAGCCCTCCCTATCTCCTCCTTTCATCATCCCGTCTTTATTCTCAACCTCCTCCACCGCATCTCATTGGTGGTATTCTATCTTCTCTCGTTTGTGTGTCTCACTCACTCCACCCCTCTACAATACAAGCATTATGTTTTGTGAAAATTACAATTTTAGCAGAAGCGTTTAAAGGTGGCAATCACCTCCCTCTCATAAGTATAGTGGGATGCATCAGGACATATATTCATCACTCCACGTCATTCAATCTGAGAGGGAATGTAAAAATACAATACTCTAAGACAGGCAAGTGTGTTTTTAGACCTTTTCAGAGCCAGTGTAAAGTAAACAAATGCTAAAAGACATTAGCCGATGTAAACAGAGCCTAAGCTCTACCATGATCGTGTGTGTGTGTGTGTGTGTGTGTGTGTGTGTGTGTGTGTGTGTGTGTGTGTGTGTGTGTGTGTGTGTGTGTGTGTGTGTGTGTGTGTGTGTGTGTGTGTGTGTGTGTGTGTGTGTGTGTGTGTGTGTGTGTGTGTGTTTACAGGAATGCCTGTCTCTCTGTTTCTCTCCATCTCTGCCAGACCTCCTACTCATGATTAAAACATGACCCAGTCTCACTTCCGTCCCTCTGCTACTGCCACAGAGGACTTATATATATATATATATATAGGTATATTAAACAAACACACGGGCACATTAGTAAAACCAGCCTCCTTTCTCACACAGTTGTCATTACTTGGAGAAAAAGAGAGTTTTGCAGAAAGATGTGAACTCAGAATTCATGGACCACAGTATATCTAAAAAATATTCATAAACATGTGTTTGTAAAGAACGGTCAAATGGCGAATGAGACATGTGCATTAGCCAATATCACACATTTTGCCCAGATAGCCAACCACTCCTGCCCAAACAAGCCAGTCTACACTATACATTACTTTTTTTACACACAGACAGAGAGCGAGAATGAGAGAAAGGATATTGTAAGGCCATAATTTCCACACAGTGGCACATTCTCAGCCTAAATGACAGTCTTTCAAGACTCTTTTACACTTCCGTTCTCTTTTCCCATCTCTCTCTCTCTCTCTCCTTTCCCCCCTTCTCTCCATTGTCTTCTCTCTCCTTTTCTCTCTCTTGTCCCTCCTTTCTCTGTGCTAGACAATAGGCGTGCACGATAACCCTGTACTCTATAATTAATTATCTGTCTCTTATAGTGGCTCTAGCTGACAAGCTGCATCTCTATGGGTGGACTTCTGTATTACCATAATATTTGGCTATCTGTGCTAAGCCCTTGGCCCTTGGCTCCGATGGCCCTCAGTCCCTACTACAGAAGACACACACACTCTCTCTCTCTTTTCTCTCTCTCCCCCTTCCCTCTCTCCTGCGCAACCTGCCAGTCCCAGACTATGAATGTGATTTGAGAAGGGAAATTAGATTTCTCTCTCTCTGGGCTATATGAAGGTGGTGATGACAGTTCATTTGGAGCAGGGATAATTATGTCTGTTCTCTATGATGTGATGGGGCCCTGATATGGAGTGTTAATATGAATGTTTAGCCAGCTGTGTTATTGATGTGATGGGGTCCTGATATGGAGTGTAACGTTTAGCCAGCTGTGTTATTGATGTGATGGGGTCCTGATATGGAGTGTTAATATGAATGTTTAGCCAGCTGTGTTATTGATGTGATGGGACCCTGATATGGAGTGTTAATATAAACGTTTAGTCAGCTGTGTTATTGATGTGATGGGGCCCTGATATGGAGTGTTAATATAAACATTTAGCCAGCTGTGTTATTGATGTGATGGGGCCCTGATATGGAGTGTTAATATAAACATTTAGCCAGCTGTGTTATTGATGTGATGGGGTCCTGATATGGAGTGTTAATATAAACGTTTAGCCAGCTGTGTTATTGATGTGATGGGGCCTTGATATGGAGTGTTAATATGAACATTTAGCCAGCTGTGTTATTGATGTGATGGGACCCTGATATGGAGTGTTAATGGACAAACAATTAGCTTTTCTATCAAAAACAAGGACATTTCTAAGCGTCACTTCTCTATCTTTCCAAACCAAAGAAGGAGCTGGGAGCATCCATCTCCTTGAGCATGGAGAACCTAGCTCTTACAAGTGCTCCCTTTGCATTAACCTGGAAGAAACTGCCCAGGTCCCTACGTAATTCAGCTAAATTAGCCTGGTGGCCTACATTGCCTTGCCCCACCATCTCTACCTCCAATTAACTGATACTATGCTCGACTTCCCTCAATACTCTCCTCTGAGGATGAGAGAGCTGTATACTGTTGACAGAACACCTGGATTTTGACTTTCCCCACATCCCACCACTGACTCAGAGATTCATACTCCTCTCTTCGCTGCCCCCACCTTTCCCAAAAATGTCTGAAAACCCTGAGCAAAAAGTTGTATCTTGTAAGAGCTTTACATTAAACTTCCAATAGGATGCCTGCTGAGGAAATAGACAGCCGAGCCATGGTTATTTGGTGATCTGAAAAACCCCACAGGGAGAATGGCAGAGCCCAACATCCTATTGCTCTGATTCCTGTGAAAGCGGTCTAGTCTGGCACCACTCACCCAGACCCAAAGACCTTCACCCATGTATACTGTCTTGTGTCAGGATGTCTAGTTCTCCAAACATCCACTAAGTCAAACTGATTAATGATGTCCCTCAACACCCCCACTGAGCCTGAATGAGGCTCCTCCCCATTTCTATCTTTCTTAAAATCCATTGTACAGTTCCAGTCTCCGCTGACCACCAGCGTCTCCTCAGACGCTACCTGTGAGAGTTCCTGTCTAAGACACCCAAACAGACACACCCTCTCTCTCCCTGTGTTAGGGCCATTACTGTCACGACTTCTACCGAAGTCGTTGCCTCTCCTTGTCCGGGCGGTGCCTGGTGGACATGTCCATCAGGCTGGACAACATGCTGGCTACTCGTGGACGTCTAGATCGGGGTCTGGTTGTTCCATCCTCCCGCACCCTCTCTCCCGAACCAATGGAATTGGGAGGGACGGTGCGCCGGGAGACCGGAGGGGGTTCCCGCTCGAGCACCATCTATGGTCGCAGAGATCACACTGCTGGTCGGTGCCGGGTTGGTTCCTCTGGGAATAGAGAAGGCAGGCAGGGCACTCTGGCATCACCCCAGGTGAGTAGGCACCATTCTCATCCAGAGCCCTCTGTTGCACTTATGTTTGTCTCTGTCACTTTTCCGGATTTTTCCCTGCAGCCCACGTCCACCTTCAGCGTGCCATAAGGTGCCAGAAAATTGGCGCAGACCGTCGCCGCAGTGAGGCCCCGGTGTTCGCACCAGGGGACAGGGTCTGGCTCTCGACCCGAAACCTGCCCCTCCGCCTGCTCTGCCGGAAGCTGGGTCCGCGGTTTGTGGGGCCGTTTAAAGTCCTGAGGAGAGTGAACGAGGTATGTTATAGGTTACAACTGGCCACTAATTACCGTATTAACCCCTCGTTCCATGTGTCTCTCCTCAGGCCGGTGGTGGCTGGCCCGCTCCAGGAGGCTGAAGTGCGTGAAGTTCCTCCGCCTCCTCTAGACATCGAGGGGGTCCCGGCGTACTCTGTTCGATCCATTTTGGATTCGAGACGTCGGGCGAGGGGCCTTCAGTACCCCGTGGACTGGGAGGGGTACGGGCCGGAGGAGAGATGCTGGGTTCCGGTGGAGGACGTTTTAGATCCTTCTATGTTAAAAGAATTCCACCGCCTCCATCCGGATCGCCCTGCACCTCGCCCTCCGGGTCGTCCCCGAGGTCGGTGTCGACGCGCTGCTGGAGCCGCGCATCAGGGGGGGGGGTAATGTCACGACTTCTACCGAAGTCGTTGCCTCTCCTTGTCCGGGCGGTGTTCGGCGGTCGACTTCACCGGCCTTCTAGCCATCATCGATCCACTTTTCATTTTCCATTGGTTTTGTCTTGTCTTCCCACACACCTGTTGTCAATCCCATTCATTACCTGTTGTGTATTTAACCCTCTGTTTCCCTTCATGTGTTTGTCAGAGATTGTTCTTTGTCAAGTGTTGTGTTTATGTGTATAGGTGTGCGACGGGTCATCGTACCCGTATTTGTTTTATGTTTTCCTATGAGTGTTATGGAGCGGGTTACTGGGACTATAATTAAAAAACTCCATTCTACACTCTATTTGACTCTCCTGCGCCTGACTTCCCTGCCACTTATACACGCAACTGTGACAATTACATTTATAAAGACAAAACCCCTGTTGTTAATTTCTGCATAACTCCTTGGAGGAGCACATTTGTACTTCCAGACACGGTGTAAAAAAGGCTGCAACCCCTGCACTAAAATATGTTTCATGGCTCCTTTCCACCAGAGCCACCAGTCGACTTCATTCACCACATCACTGTGTCTCCTGCAGAAACAACACCTGTACTTTTTTTGTTTTACATATTTACCCAACACACTCCTCTTTCCTGCATCTCTGGCACCATTTAAGCGAGCCTACCCGAAGAGACTCCATAAGAAGTGGGAGAAAAAGCCAGCAAAGAAAGAGACCAATAGCAAAGCTCAAAAAGCCCCAGTGCCAGAAAGAAACTATACATCTAACAGTGTCTAAAGGTCGACGATTACGCACTGTTGTGACCCACTTCCTCAACCTAAACCGTTTCCTGGGTGAGAGGACACCATGCCCCTTATTTTTCATAGGGTGTTGTACTGACCCTACAAACTTTCCAGGGTCGGAAAAAAAGCTTCAAGATTAATTAACCTTTTTCCTTTTAATCTCATTCAGTAACCTTGACAGTTCCCTCACTGGGTACTTTGACCCCTCTGCCTGACTGGCTGTGAGCTCTGGACCCATTGAGGAGGAGACTGAAAAGAAAGCCTCGTCATCGTTCTCAGACTCACCTTCCTCCTCCTCATCTTCATCTCCCATCCTGACCATCTGCCCTTTCTCGCTAGTCAGGGCCTCCCCCCAGCACCAGGCAAAGGTTTCTTAGTGTCTTTGACCACACCAGCCTCTCCCCTCCCACCTCCTTTCTTCTCCACCTTTTTCCTCTTC